>NW_015090810.1:12119401-12241628 GCF_001431845.1 Calidris pugnax
AAAAATAGCTTTCATAAATCATAATTCAAACTATTCTTCCCTTCCAAGATTGACTTAACAATATTTAATTTTAAACTTTTGAGAGAAGAGTTGTTTGCTGGTATTTTTCACTTTTTATGAACTTAAGGTTTTTTTACTTCACTTCTAAGAATGTTCTTAAGCATTATCTTGGGTTTAGGAATGGTAGATTTCGAAATAATCATAATTGTGTGAGGCTTGCCATAATTGGTGACAGTGGAACACAGAAAACAAGCGGACGCATACATTTCTATCTTGCCATGATAGTATTCTTTACTCTTTTTCCACTATTCTAGGCCTCCTAATAGCCATGCATTTAACTTGCCTAACATTTTCTTCTATGAAAGATATTTCTGTTTGTCTTGAGCAGCTTTGAGGTTTCCATTATTAGCCACAGGCCTCTGTAATTTGGTGGCGTGAGCTGCAGAGGGCTAGGGGTGGACTATGCCCTCCTCCCAGGAAGTTCTGCTGAGCTTGAATGAGGTCTGGGGCATATAAACAATTCATTTCAGGTTAACAAGGTTACATGAGTCAGCTCACCTGCTGTAAGTGTGCATGTGAAAGCTCTTAGCCCAGGGCAAACATATGAACTTCCTTATGGAAAACCAGCTTGCTAAACCATACACACTTGTGTGGGTAAACCATATACTGGCCAACAGTTTCATATGGACTGTTGTACGTAGTTTACTTGTTTGGCTGTGCAAAATCATTTATCTCAGTCTGATTTTCAGTCTTATGCTCTCCTCCCAGAAGAACTAGACACGATCTATGAGGATGTTTTTTTGCACTGTGATTTAAATTGCAGAAGTATATGCAATGTTAGGATGGCTGCTCTGTTGGATAACAGCTCTGTTGCTGAAGCTCTGTTGGTAAAGTGGTCCAGATACATCAGGCTCCCTTCAGCCAACCATGTGTCCCAGTGACTCTTGCACTTCTCCTGTGGCCACTCTGGCCCATTTAGAGACTTCTGCTGGTGCCAGCTGACATGAGTGGGTTTTTTGTTTTGATACTGAAGATTTAGCACTCAGACCCTGCAGGTACACATGCTAGGTATTGTAGTTAAAATGTGGGAAGATGCTATTGTTTTCATTTTACTCCATACAGGGTATGAGAGCTAAGAAACAATTCAATCAATTTTTGGAGTGATTTTTAAATACCAAAAATAGGTACTCAGTAAGTGCATTGATATTTGTATTTGAATAATGAGTCAAAAAGGAAAAAAGGAAAAAAGAGTAAATATTTATTAAACAGAACTAGAATGACATTCTCGTTGAGGGACAGATAAATAAATGTCTACAAACTTTTAGTTTGTGTAGCTACATTACAGAAAAAAAAAACATATAATGTAATTAGTGTGGCTAGAGGAAGGCAAACTTGTCCAGTAGTATGTTGCCTTATTCCACCTATAAGAGTTACAGTATTGTTGATGTGAAGCTTTGCTGTTTCAAATTCTAATCTGTCAGTGATTCATAAGACATATTGTACACTTGATAACTATAAAATATTGAGAATGCCAAGTATTTTTTGACATCACTGAGCATTAAGACTTGCCTTCATTCATCCCATGTAAGACAGAAACAAAAGCATTAAAATTTACACACCTCCCTAAACAGCCACCAAAAAAAAAAGAAAAACTTCTTCTTTAGCCCAGAGGCGAAGCAGTAGAGGCTGATTTGTATTACATGACACATGTAAGTACAGTTTGACATAGAGTACTTCATCCAAATTTTCTTCATATAGTTATTGGGTGGGATGAATAGCTGTGTGCAACCTTTTACCTAAGTTGTCTTTGGAAGCTGTTGTCTAGAGGGTGGCAAATATAACTGTAATACATGGGTTTGCTTTGTTCTTTCCTGAGATACCTGCTTACAGTTACTATTGGAGGCAGAAAAGGCTCAATAAATCCCTTGGTCTGATCCAGAAGGGCTGTTCTTTTGATATTATTTTGACTTTTGGGAGATAATTAGGATACTTCAAAATAATAATTCAAGAGAGCTTTACCTTGTGCTGCTCTTTTGGCTCAGGATGAACAGAATATAACATGGCCCTTCAGTGCCATGCTCTTCCATGCTTACCATACTACCAGATACTTGCACAAACATAGGTGGCTGACACAGAATTTCATATGTCAAATCTATGCCACTTGAGATGCCTGTCTTTGAAAATGTTTGTGGGCAGCTCTTTTTTCCAAATCGCACTGGCATTACATGAGAGGACAGGTGTGTGGTCTTGTTTATAAGCTTCTTATGTTAAAATTCCTTTTCTCTCCTCCTACCAACTTTCAGAAGAAAAGTCTTGTTGGCAGTAGCTGGAATAGCCGAAAATTAAGAAAACCAAGAAATAGTGGTTTGTTTTCTGTGGAAGTATGGGATTCCCAGTTAAGCCTCCTTTGTAAGAGGAGCTATTTTCTGTCTTAATTCTGGACTATCTATTACACTTAACAAAGTAGAAGCAAGTAGATTATTTTTCATTGTGCTTACTTAAGCTTGAAAGCTAGTATCTAGATAACCTTTTTTTATACCACTTGAGCTAGAAAAGCACTCTGTAGTTGATTATTATTCAGGTCTAATGGGCATCTTTCAGATTAGTTGCACATTTTCACTCTTTATAAATTATTTCACAAGGAGAATGAGATCAAGTTTGAAACAGAATTTCTTATAACCACATAATAATTTATCAATCTTATTGACATGCATTTTGCAAAACAATAGTGTTGTACACAGCTTCCGTATGAGCAAATTGAATTACTGCTAACATCTTTTTTTAAAGTTCTTGTCACACACTCTCCCCTCAGTCAAACAATGTTAGCTCACTAATCAATCTACTTGTCAAAAATGCTCTTCTTTGGCAGAAGAGACTGAGAAGTTTGACAAAGCACATTAAGTTGGTGATGTTGATTAATGCTTTTCAGTTAGTAGCATTTTGTTGAACACTGTGAATTAAGAATTTTGATGACAGTTGGCTTTTCATAAATTATGTACAAGAGAGACTTATCACTGCAATGAAGCAATTTGTTTTTCCTCTAAGATTTTTCACGACTCTCTGCTTCATTAGAGGTTTTTTATTTTCTTTTTTTTTTTTTTTCTGTGTAAGTGTAAATGGCACAGTTTGAAGTCCATAAATCTCTCTGGCAAAAATGAAAATGAAAGTAAGAAAGTGGGCAAGGAAGCTTGATTTTGAAGGTTTCTGGGTATTCCTGAATTTCATCAAAGAACTGTAGAGAGAAAACTGAAGTTCCAAGAGGTGTAGGCCTTTCTTGACATTTTTGCATATCCCAAATGTTTGTCACCTTTTCTGAGCTGTTTGTAAGTGTGAAGAACTAACATACAGGCAATGGTCCACAGGAGTTTCTTTAGCGATTATTCCGTCAAACGTTGGAGTTTTTCTTGCCTTTGACTGCATTCCCTTCAGTGTGCTCTTCAGCATTCTTGATAGAAATGACATCTCCAGGGTTCATAAAAATAATTTGCCTTAGAACTTGCCTAGAAACGCCTTATCTACAAAAACCACAAGACTTCCAGGATGTTTTCAGTACACATTTAAACAGACCTTGACTAGGAAAAACTAGAAAAAATAAAGCATTTAGGTATAGATAACCCTTCAGATAGTTCTTTTGCAGCAAGAGCCAAGGACAATGTATTTACAGTTACTCCTCACAAACATGATAGCTTTGCTTAAATGCAAAGCTTAAAAGTTTAAGCTCAGAAACAATCTAACTTAGTGGGATGGGTTTTTTTGGTTGTTTAATTTTGTTCCCTCACCTCTCGCCCTCCCTTGAAATTCTTCTTTGCAAAGTCCCAATTTGTGCATATTGATTATGTCTCCAAGAGAATTAGGTAGGTAGCCTGTACTTTAAGCCATGTGGAAGCATTATTTTCTTTTTAACCAAGCAGAGGAGGCAAATGATGCTTTCCTCCTTGAATTTCTGGAAATTTTAAGTTATGGTTGTTGAACATTTTGCTAAGTTATCAATATACAGATAATATTTTTTTTGCAAACAAAGTATAAAGATTTTCTGCACATGGACTTATCATAAATTTGTTCACAGAATTGTGTTACTTTTGTTCACTTTTAAGTCAATAAATATGTTAATTTTTTACACTTTGGCTCTGAATATGTGTCTGTTTACCTGACAAGAAGATATTTTGGATACTAAAATGAAAAAAACATCTGTGAGAAGTACTTGTCCAATTGGAAGCACAACCATCATTTTAAAATCATGTAAAAAAAAAAAAAAGACATTGCTAATAATCTGAACTCAAAACCAAACAGTTCATAAGAACAAAACCTAGTCTGGCGGATTTTATTTTGTGAATAAGACTGGTATTCAGGGTGCAAGTACACAGGAATGCAAGCGTTACTTAATAAAAGTGTAATTTAATATAAAGATGATCTCTGAATCACTAATGATTTTACAGAGAAAGTTTTAAGGTTGTGTAGGTTTGACCTTGGCAAGCTGCCAGATGCCCACTCAGCCATTCATGTCATTCCCTCTCCTCAACAGGATGGGGGGAGAAATTGAGGAGAAATTGCTGGTGGGTCAAGAAGACGACAAGGAGATGACCTACCACTTACCATCACAGGCAAAACAGAGTCAACTTGAGGAAAATGTGTTTAATGTATTGTCCATTAGAATATATTCAGATGGTGAGAAACAAAGGGAAAAATTAAACCACTTTCCATCCCTCCCCACTTCTCCCCAGGCTCAAATTCATTCCTTCATTCCCAACTGTTCTACCACCTTCTCGTTGATGAACAGTGCAGGGAGACATGGGGAATGGGGGCATTGTGGTGAGCTTTTAGCAGTTCCTCTCTCCTGCTCATTCCTCCTCACACTGTCCCGTTGCTCTGTCATGGGCTTTCATGGGCCACAGTCTGTGGGGGTCCTTCCCACAAGCTGCAGTCTTTCAGGATAAACCTACTCCAGTGTGGGCTCTGCACAGGCCACAGTTCCTTCAAGGAATATCCCCCTGGTCTGACCTGGGGTTCTCCTTGGGCTGCATAATGGATATCTGCTCCAACATGGGTCCTCTTCACCAGCTGCTGGGAAATGCCTTCTCGATCATGGTCTCCTCCATGGGCTGCAGGTAAATATCTACTCTGGTGCCTGGAGCACTTCCTCCCTTTCTTCCACAACTTTGGTGTTTTCAGGGCTGTTTCTCACACTTTTTTTTTTCCCTCTTACTTTTCTCTCTGCTCTCTGGCATTTATATTTTTTTGTCATAAATATGTTTTCCCACAGCTGCTACCAGCTTCATCGATAGGTTTGGCTGTGTCATGCAATGGGTTTGTTGTGGAACTGGTAATGTCTGGCACAGGGAAACCTCAGTCCTCTTTTTGCACAGACAGTCCTGCAGCCTCCCTGCTGCCAAATATAAACCAGCTCCTATGAATTTCAACTTTTTAATATGACTACCCAAATAATAGAATTTTAACTGAGATTCTAAATTGCTTTTATATTGACCAAATTAGGCAGCAATATGCCTATTTTATTTACAGGTCACCAAAACAATGGTTTCTGCATGGCTTCATCTATGGTCATTGCTATGGCCTCTCCTTTTAGAACAGAAAACAAATAATAGCTTATCTAGCTGAAACTAGTAGGATCTTAAATAGGCAGAATGAAATTAATTGAATTATGATTTTAAAAGTAAATTGAGGCTACCACTCTTAACTAAGTTTTCATTTTGACAAATAGTAAGAGCCTAATTTTTTGTAACTCATGTAGATTTTTATGGTATTTTATTAATAAAAGGAGAAAGGAGGCAATGGAGAAAAAATGTCAGTCAATTTCCAGTGCTTCCTTAGTTTTGCTGAACCCACCCATATAAAGTTTTTCCATCTAAATACTAAGAAAGTCAGATGCTATTTTACTTCGAAATGGACCAGTAGAGTTAAAAACCACATCTGTAATACTGTCTAAAACCACTATGGTAATCAGACATTTCTCCTGTTGAACGTTTGGTGCATTCACTATAAAACCACCATCAATGTGTCTTGAGAAATGTTTTTAATTTCAGTGTTCAGGCTCCCAGAAAGCCTGCAGGTGATTTAGCATTTCTCATGAAGAAAAACTTGCTGTGTTGATGTTTGTCACTACTTCTTTCTTTTTATTATTATTATTATTGGCTTTACTAGTTGCACAGTTTGGGATTTATGTTCTTTTATGTAGGAATGAAAGATCATTCTTTGCTGTACCATTTTTATAAGTAAATTGAACATACTGTTGAGAATAATGCAGTGCTTTTACCCCATGCACTTTGTCACCCTAACATTTGGATTTGTTTTCATTCCCAGGCTGTACTATGTCTGGATTCCCCAAAGAAAATCTCTCATGTGGTAGCATGCTGACCTTCACTCTGGCTGTAGGCACAAATATTAATAGATATAGAAAAGAGCAGTAATTTTTTTTTCTTCCTCACTCTCAGTCTATACTTTTTCAACAGCTTAGCATTTGTAGAAATGAAAATAAAGAGTACTTGAGGCTGAATCTTCTCTGATTCTGCAGAGTGGAAAAAACACATATAAGGATGGTGCAAGCTTCTTTCCGCTCACTATCTATGTAGGTAAACCATGATGCTGGAGATACCGTTCAACTGACAAACCAGTTATATCACTGATTTTCCTGTTGTGTCTGTCATCTAGGCTGCTAACTTTTAAAAAATGCTTTCTCAGAGCAATGATACCATTTTCTTACTTCTCATTGAGTATCTTACAGTAATAGTTATGAAGCTAGATTAAGTCCAGCTCTTTAGAGGTAAAAATCCGATTTACTGCCATTGGTAGAATTATCTCCAGTTCCCTGGAATTCTGTAATACCCTTTAACTATCTTTAAAGTGCAGGGTAAAATGAAAGGGAATTTAGAGCAAGTGATACATGTAACTAAGGCCCTATTGTGAATACATCTCCCATTACAAAATTAAAATACTAATGTAGATGTCCAAGTCTGAAAATTAGGTTATTAAACTTTCTATTTATTCTTTTTTAATTTAGCTACAAAAATGTTTTTGTTCTGCATTTGTTTGGTTTGGGGTTGTTGTTGTTTTGTTGTGTTTATTTTTCCTCTTTTTCCTCTTCTTCTTTTGTTGCTTTAACTTTCTTCTATCTATCTGAATTGTTGTTTTCCCAATCTGTACTGAGGGAACACCATTCTTGATTTTTATATCCTGAAAACTACGAATTTCTGTAATTTCCTTTGCAGTGCTATACATTACTCTAGTGAAGTAACCCTAGTGGGGTGCATTTCTGTAAAGGTTTTTCTTAGATTTTATTGTGTTCTTTTTAAATACCCAGCATGGAAGTGAGGAACCATCCTGAGAGAACTATATGGACTTGTAATGATACCAAGAATGTTATTAATATTTACACACATGTAAATGGGAAAGTGGGCTCTCAGAGTGCTCTCTGCCTTGGAACAGTGTTAGAAACTGTAAGATCTGTCCAAGAGGTTGTTTTGAGGTGATAGCTGGAAAGCTAACATTTATGCTATTCCTCAGCTTGACACCTTGGGATCACTAGATCCTACATAACTAGTCATGAATCAGGTGTTCTCTCCAGGCTCTTTACATTAAAATGTGTTGGATACAAAGCCAGTTATGTTTTAGGCTTTTCCAGCGGGCTGTTGACTGCACTCTTATATGAGATCATTCGAAAGCAGGATGAACAGAGTTGACAACAGTGCACAAGTTTTCAGAGATTCAGGGAGAGGTAAGTAGTGTGCACTAATATACATGACTTTTATTTGAAATAGAGTAAAAAAAGGAAACCTGGGTGCAGAACAGGAAAGAAGAGACTAGATAAGCTCTAGTTAAGAAAGAAGTGGGGATGACTAAAAAGCTTTGACCTGGGTATTGCAGATGACCTGCCTCATTTTGAAAGAGTGTTGACACTGGTACAATGTACGGAGTAGCTCAAGGAATCTGAAAATCAGCTGTGATGAAGATAATCCTAAAATGTCAGTGCTTGTGAGTCTAAACCTGACTTGTTACTCTTTATAGCCACTGGCTTTTAACCTTTTTAGGCTGCAGCAGGCAGCAGACAGCAGGCATCCCTGAGGCAGGCAGAATTTCTTTCATCTTTCATCAGCTCCTCATGATGTCTATGAAATATTTAAGCAAACTATTAACACAGAAGTAGTGGATATGCTCATTTTACAGTATGGTAAACTTGATCTTAGTGAAAGCAAAGGCTTCTGCCTTGACAATTTACATGTAAACATGGAAATTATAGAAAGAAAACCCAGAGGAACACAGTGCCACTAATTCTAAAGTGTGTTAGATATTTAAAATACATGCTTCAGTTCCTGCCAGGTGGTCTTTGCACACTGTATGCACTGAAAAATCCAGCAGCTATCCCTGCAGAACTTAATTTATAATTATAATACTGTTGATGATTATTTTTGAATCTGTTAAGTGATTTCTCTGTAGAGCCAGACTCAATAAAAGAAATCCATGCATTTAATTAGTACTCAAAAAATATGTATCGGATACTTTTATGATGTATTAAAACTAAGTTTAGTTCACATAAAAATAAAAACATACATTTAAAACCACTAACATGAAAGCATGCATTTTGCTGATAGAGTATATGTATAATTCTTTGACTGGACATGTTCTTTGTGTAGGGTTTTTTCCTTTCATTTAAACTGAATTCACAGGTAATTCAGGAACAGGATAAAAAATATAATCAATAATAAAAACAGTTGCTCAAAAGTTGATCCGAATGAAGACATCTTATTATGCAGTGTTCTTACAGTATCTTGGTATGCAAGATGAGATTAGTGGCTCCATTTGCACTGGAATTTTTAACCGTTGAGGTCAATATTGTTATATATGTAGATTTAGTTCCTTGTCATGTTTTTAAGCATGGGAAGAAATAATTTCCCCAGAGCTTACAAATTATCCTTGGTAATAGAAGGTAACCCGTAGGTTTAAGAAAATTTCAGGTATAACATCCATTATCTTTCCTTCTCTCTTTTCTTAAAATATTTACTCTTCTAGAAATATTTCATATAATTTATTTCATAGTGACAAAGTTGCAAGTTCTGAATATGTAAGTTTTGAATCCTTCTTTGGCAAGAGGGTTGGGCTACATCTGTGATCATGTGCCAATACAGACTATTGACTAAACAGATGTCTCATGGTAGGTTCCCAAATGAGTCTGACAAAAAAGGTGACCTCCACGGTACAAGGGAGGGTGAGAAGGGAAATGACTCTAAGAAACAGATGGGGAATTAGCTCAAATGGTAGAGTGCTCGCTTAGCATGCAAGAGGTAGTGGGATTGATGCCTGCATTCTCCAGTATAAGAAACAGCCAAGAGACTTCCCCAGGGAACAGATTCCAGAGAATGCCAGTCATAAATTTACCAAGAGATCAATCCAGATACTGTAAGTAGTTTAATGAGGCCAAAGGGGTTAGGTAACAGAGCTTATTTTAATATTACCAATCCACTGTAACTATAGATTTCCCCAGAAAATCTTTATTGCATAAGAAAAGGCCAACAGGTACATTATAATCCTCTGAAGAAATTATAGTAATAAGAGAAAGATTTGTCATGAGTCATTACAACTGTTAAACCAAATTCTCTCTTATGAATGCATACAAAATAGACATCTCCATAGTCTGAATGGTTTTTTTAAGTCCTTATTAAATATTAACATTATAATAAAGATACAACTATGATTTAAAAAATGAAGAAATTTTTCCTCTTCATCTTTCCATCCCACCTGAATGAATTTGGAGATGGATTCAGATATTTGAAGTATTATCTCTGCCCCACAGTGTCTTAGAGTTCATGCTCTCTTGAACACGTTAAAAGTACAGTTATTAATGACACTTCTAATTCCTGTAGGTTCTCATTTAATTTAGGCTAATTTTATTTGCCAACACCTGTAAATATAACACTTTATTAAACTCATTCAGGTTAAGTCTCTATCCATCTGTGCAAATCTGCCTATCTGGCTTATTTGTACGCCTACTTTTCCTCTGCTTCTGAGCAACCTGCTACAAGAGGTGTTATGTTGTTGCTTTTGGGAATTGGAGGCACGGAGAAGATACCAGACTTGCCCAAAATTACATAGAAAGGCTACTTTGGAGGAAGGTACAGAATCTGTCTTCTCAAGTTTGTTTTCTGTTTTCTCTGTCCATGCCCTAATCTGCTGTAACGTTTTAATTTAAAAATATGCATGAATAAAGCTTTTTTGCCCCCCTCTCTTCCTTTCCCCTCCCCCCATCCTGCTTTTTGCATATGTTTTTATCTGTCTGTGGAATGAGAAATAGTACATTTTAGAGAATTTTTCTAAAGGTTTCTCCGGAAGAAATCTTTTGGGGGAGACAACAGCTTGCAGAAGAAGGATCTCAAATTTTTTACCAGGTAATAGGAAATTATTTTATGTCCTGTATGGTGATACAGATGTGGAATGGGTGTTCTGTGTTACTTTCTGAACTGAACTGCAGTTAGATAACTAACTGTGATGGAGTGTAAAGTCTTATCAGAGCCGTACGGTGTTTATTATCCACATACAAGGGAGGCATAAAGCTTTATCCTTTGTCAAGCAATTACTGCTCTTATTATGTTAAGCAGAGCTATGTGAAAATAATGAATACTTTAAAAGAAACCATCTATTTATTTTTATTATAGGATTCCGTTATGAGAATGGAAAAGCTGGTTCAGAGTAGCTTATATTCAGGTGTCAGCTTGAGTGTGTATCTTATTGCATGGCTGCAACAACAACAGCAAAGTTCTTCTTTACACTTCCCAGTTGATTTCTGATTTTTTTGTATTTGGATGGAATGGCAAGCTAGATTAATGTACTGAGTTTGCAAGGTTTGGGTAGCTGGGGAGGCTACAAGGGTGGCTTCTGGGTGAAGACGCCAGAAGCTTCCCCTTTGTCCAATAAAGCCAATGCCAGCTGACTCCAGGATGGACCCACTACTGGACAACGCAAAGCATGTCAGCAACAGTGGTAGCACCTCTGCGACAGCATATTTAAGAAGCAAAAAGCAATGGCAGCTGGAAGAGAGGAGTGAGAATATATGAGAGAAACAGCCCTGCAAACACCAAGGTCAGTGAAAAAGGAGGGGGAGGAGGTACTCCAAGCACCAGACAAAAGGTTCCCCTGCAGCCTGTGGTGAAGCAGGCTGTCTCCCTGCAGCCCATGGAAGTCCACAGTGCAGCAGATATCCACCTGCAGCCCATGGAGGTCCACAGTGGAACAGATATCCACCTGCAGCACATGGAGGACCCCACGCCGGAGCAGGTGGATGTGCCCAAAAAAGGCTGTGACCCTGTGGAAGTCCACTCTGGAGCCTGCTCCTGGCAGGAACTGTGGACCCATGGAGAGAAGGCCATGCTAGACCAGGTTTGCTAGCAGGACTTGTGACCCCATGGGTGACCCACACTGAAGAAGTCTGTTCCTGAAGGACTGTACCTCATGGAATGGACACATGGAAAAGACCAATGCTGGAGCAGTTCTTGAGGAACTGCAGCTGATGGGAAGGACCCACATTGGAGAATTTTGTGGAAGACTGTCTCCTGTGGGAGGGACTCTACACTGGAGCAGAGCAAGACAGTGAGGAGGAAGGAGAGTCAGAGACAACATGTTATGAACTGACCACAATCTCCATTCCTCATCCCCCTATGCTGCTTGGGAGGAGGAGGCAGAGAAAATTGGGAGTGAAGTTGAGCCTGAGAAAGGGAGGGGTGAGGGAAAGGTGTTCTGAGATTTGGGTTTATTTCTCATTATTAAGTTGATTCTCTTTTGCCTGTAACTGGTGAGTGATCTCCCTGACATTATTGTGACTCATGAGGCTTTCATCATGCTTTTATCCCCCTGTCCAACTGAGGAGAGGGAGTGATAGAGCGGCTTGGTGGGCACCTGGTGTTCAGCCAAGGTCAACTACCCACAATAAGGATGCCCCTTTTCCCCATTTAGCTGGATAATGCATCATCCAGATGGTAATATACATCCTTATCTTCCCACTTGCTGGGAGAGACAGAAGCTTCTGGCACTATGCTTGCTGTTTCTGTGTGAAGCTGTTGAGCTCTTGGCACAGCATTTCCTCTTCGAACTTGACATTTCCTTGTCCTCTAGGGAAATGCTGTTGGGCTGACCTGGTTCAGCCAGTGTACCCAACTGCTGGCTCAGTGCATCCTACACAGAGTCTTTTACATCATTGTTTGGTGAACTATTAATTCACCTTGTGCTACCAGGTCTACTGCAGGATTCTTGAATTGATTTATAAACCCTTCAGTTTATTAGGCCATGTTATCTCCCTGATGAATCTCTTTCCAGTGTAACATTGATTATCTGACACTTGGTATTTCGAGTTTTCTCAAAAGTAAGTTGTATTCTCTGGAAACTTTTGTCAAAGCAAGCTGGATGAAGTTTCGCTTTAGCCCCTCACATGTCCACTACAAAAGAAATTTCTTCCACAGCAGTAAATATGGAGAAGCATTTCATTGTTTTGTCAAAAAGAACAGCTCACAGATAAAGCTAGAGTAGTACTTAAAGGTGACATAGCCCCCAAAACTGAGACCCTCATTTTAAATTTTTATGTAAACTTACATAATTCTTTAAAGTAGATCTGTTCATTTTGTTCTCTCTATTGTTCTGTTTATTTTAGCTTGCAAGGGATGCTCAGGAATTAAGAAATGGGCAGTTCAGAAATACAAATAAAGGTAGTCAGCCTGAAACATCCATTAGAAACCTTCTCAAACTGGCATATGTTATGGACTCAGGAATGTGGAGTTTGACATGGAGAATACCTTCAGTTAGGAGCACACAGACAGAGTTGTTCATTGTGGGCAAATCTCCAGGTAAGAATGACTGTTAGACATCCACAGCATCTGTGTAAGCAGAAATAAGGAGCAATGAGGATTTGTTGAGGGATCACCATAATTATAAAATGATATAGAGGTGAAAGAAGGGCTAAGAAAACAGCACACAAAATCAGGGTTTTTTTGTGGATTTTAAGTCCTTACTGGCCACAGCAAGGAATAAATAGGTTTCTGAGTGATAATCTTTGTTCAGCACTAAATTTGCAATTGGACAGGGAGGAGGAGTTACATTATAAAATACTACTGGGCCATAATTCAGGATGAAATATTCAAGTTTATAAAATCAGAGCAGAATTATGCAGAAAGAGAAGAGCTGAGTTTTATGGTGTTGCAGTTTACCCTTCATTGACATTTCATTATGTGAACTATTATAGGGCTTTTACCAACTGCAGACGTCATGGTTATTTACAGAAATAAGAATCCCATGAGAATCCTCTGTTGTGAATTAGGATGCTGCTACTAGGTCACAATACCGAAGAGGAAGTTTATAATTTCTGTTGGCTAGGAACTCTTCGAGTGTAATGCTTTCTTTCCACAAACAATTGAAAGGAGCCACAGATACACATAAAACTCATGGAATGTTTTGAGTTAGAAGGGACCTTAAAGATCATCTAGTCCAACCCCCCTGCCATGGCCACTAGATCAGATTGTCAAAGCCCCATCCAACCTGACTTGGAACAATTCCAATCATGGGGCATCCACAACTCCTCTGGGCAGCCTGAGCTGTTGTACATGAAGATAGACAACAAATACTTCCATGTGGTAATTGCAGGTCCCAGTTGTATACTGGAAGAAAGTCTTGCATAGGGAAAATATTATTTCAGGTAATTTAGAATTGATTTTACAAAGGAAAATCAAATTCTTCTTGGTATTCTTGGTGTTGGATACAAAATCTGTTTAAATATATGGTGAGAATAATGAAATTCCCTTTTCATTGAATATAATTTTGCTGTCTTATATATGCCCATAGCACTTAGACAAAGATTTTCCAAACCAAGTTCCTTCATCTGCCTCTGGTTATTCCTTTCCCTGTTATTTTCACTGTTTCAAAATTCTTCATCTATGTCAGATGGTTAAAGGAAGAATATATTTTCCAGATATCTCTATAACATACAAGCAACCTCCTACCCCCCTACTTCAAAACCTATTCAATTTTGTTTGAGTTATGAATTTTGCATACTTACATGCTCTTTGAATGTTTCCTATGCTGGGAAAAAAAAAGCATAAAAAGCATTCCCAACTGGTTAATAGCATCTACTGATACATAGGAGTGAAAAGCATAAAATGGCAATGATGCTCATAAATGGTGCTGGGAAAATAAGCTGCAACCTAGGAATAGCCATTTAATCCAAGACAACGACCTCCAGTTTCCATGTTGTGAGAAAACCAGGATAGCTCATGTTTATTCTCTGTGTGTGAGCTTTTATTTTTGTCATTTCAGTACCATCTCGTTTGCAATTAATGTAATCATAGAAAAAAAGGTAGCTAAATGAAATTATTTTAAAATATTATATAATTAGAGAGAGTTGATTAGGGGTTTCATGGTGAGATACTTTTCATTATAGATACCCTGCATTATACCTGCTGTTATAATATATTTTAAGAGTATAATCATATTTCCTTTAAAAGTCACCTACTAAATATTTTGTGTCAATCTTACATATCTTACATAAGAAAGAGTATAATCTTTTTTATATATAAGCAAATACGAGCAATTTTATTGAATTCTTATGGGAACTCTTGCTGAGCATGTGTAATCAACATAATTTTATTTCCTACGCCAGTGTGTTTCACTTTACAGTTCAAAGAAAGCCGGTGTCTCAGCAGCAGCATTCAACAACTTGAGCCAGTATGTATGTGGAAAAAATGGAGCTGAATTTTCAAAGTGTACCTTAGAGTAGAAATGCAATTACATGTTTGAAATACACTGTTGAAGTTCTCTGAATGTTCCTAATGTTGAATGTTGTCTTCTCTGTGTTCTGTGCATCCTCTGGGAGTTTTAAGACCGATAAAAGATCGAATGGAGAAAGGAAATGACAGGAGAACCAATGAAACAAGAGAATCAAGAGAACAGGATTTGGAGCCAATTACAGATGTGACTTGTGAAAGTGAAGTTCAGACAGGAGGATAAAATCCAGGGCATCTAAGGTCTGCAAAACAAGTTATTTTAAGTTATGACAAATATTTTAAGTAAAATGCTTTTGCTTACTACAATGTAGAGTGCATGAGGACTTACTGCATCTTAGAAGCTGAGAACTAGAACTTTATGGATTCTTTGCTTACCCAGAGACAGATAAATTAACATCTAAGAAGAAAAGTTTTCCATTTGAGAAATACTCATTTGTAACTTTTTGTCTTTAATCTGAATGGAGCTGATATGAAAATACTTGCCTTTATAAACAGCATCACAGATATATGGTGAAAGGGCATTTTGACCAACGGAACTATGAGGTTGGCACAATCTGAAGAAATAGTGCTTGCTAATGGACTAATTCTGCAGAGGCAGCAAAGAGTACAAAGCACTTCTTGTTTCTGCGAGCTCAACAATATAAAGGAAGAAAGGCTTACTTGATTTAAATAACACTGCAGTGACAGTGTGATAATTAAAAATAGATATGCATTATCCAGCCAATTCCTTCCATACCATTCTCCCCTAAATTAAAAAAAATATTGAAATAATAAATTTCTTTATACAAACATGTTGATTAAATGGCTTTATACTGCTGCTGGAAGCTAACTGATATGAGTAAGGAGTTAAGAAAAATGATGTGTTAATGACGAAGAATTTCAACAATCGCTTCAGTAGTGATCTCTGCTTAGACTTCTGTTTACAAATAAGATGCCTTTATGCTGTGAGTTTTGAAGAGTATGAAAAGGAAAGGGAGACTTCAGGTGCCTCTATTTTTGGTATCTTGAATTTTAATTTCCAAAAATAATAAGTAAAAGACATTTCACAAAGCTGAGACCATATTACCTCCCAAATACAAAAATCCAAGAAGGAATGACCTCCTTCTCCCCTCCATAATCATTGCTAAGTTTTAAAATGTCTGATAAACTCTAATTCTGCCCTTTGGAATATCTATTCAGTGTCACTGGTTCCTGAACTAGCCGAGCTGCAAACAAACCTGTTCAGATTTGTACACAAGAATGACATTTGGCCCAATGTGTTCAAACTTTTTAAAGGGAATTAGATGCGGGACTCTACCCCAGGTTTTCATCCCCTTAGGAAAAAAAATTACCTAATATGCCATAGTGATTGACAAAACATCACTCTGAGATGCCTAAGAATCGATGTCAGTGATTCTTAATGGAAAAGGACATGAAAATATTCAGGAAATGGGACTACTGGGACAAAATATTATAAATGATGTTTGTGTTACTTATAGAACACAGGTATAAAAGATGATCTTCACAGCAGGAAAACAGCTTTATGGAGAAGTGACTTTCTCGTAGCCTAAATTCAGATAGCCTCATTGGTTAGCAAGGGTATTTGGTAGCCCAGCAGGCCTACCCTAACTTTTCTCTGGAATTCTTCTTAGCCTCCAAGAATTATAGCTGGTTTTCTTAGCTGTTTTGCAGACTGTTTCTCACAAAGAAGCACAAAAAAATGTGAAGTTTTAATTCAGGAGGCTGAACCTCCCTGGTTTATGGCAAGCTGGAGTGTTTGCTCCATCTGAGAAAGGTATGAGCTGAATATTATCTGCCTTTTTGCAGTGCACTCAATTTACTACTTGAAAGGCAGGAGTTGGAAGTCTGATTCCCTCCAACCATATTATGATTATTTTCCTCAGACTGAAATCAAGCTACCAATTCTAGAGAGACTCTTCTCACAGCAGGTAATGCCAATAAAAGAAGTACTGCGAAGTGACGGGAATAGTAAGTATGCCAGATCAGCCACATCATCATCGGAGAGCTGATGCTTTTCAGCTTTTGTCGCACTCTCCTTTATCTGACCTCTGATGTCATAAGAGGTGGCTGGCACCTCTGCCTCACTAATCATCTCTGACATGTGGCTGGCACTGGCAAAGTTACTCAAAAGGATGTGCCTGCTGTGTTCTAGGTTGGCCTTCACTCATGGGAGAGGAATAAACACTGTACATTTTGAATTGGGGATCTAAAAATGTAATGAGAGCTTCATGTACTGCTCTGCTTTCTAATTCTGTTTCACATAGGAGTCCTTTCTTCTTCAGACCAGTAAGCTTAAAGTACCACAGTAAGTCATAAATTCTTCAGTCTACTCTTGCAACTGATACTTCTTCCTTTATTGAGGTAAACAAAACAGATGAGTTTGTTCAGAAAACAGCATCATTTTAATTTTCCTTCCTACAAATATATTTGCATTTGTAATGCTTAGATTAAATTTGGAACCCTTTGAAATAAAAATATTTCCCATAAATTCTAACAAAGAGAGGAATCTGTTGCTAATCTTTCCTCCTTCAAATACTCCTTTTCTGAGGAGCTGTATGATTTTGAATAACATACCTACAGACATACCTACCTACATACCAAGGCAAAGGACTTGTATACCAGCTTCTTTCTTCATGTTCACGGTGACTTAGACAGTCCCCTTCAGCTAAAGTTCAGAATGAAGAAATCTCTGATTTTTATGGATTGTCTGTTAATTTAATCAAAAGTGTCTCTGTGCTTGTGCCCTGTGGGAGAGGCTTTTAATAAGCCTTAATAAATCAGTAATCATGTGGATGCATCTTCACTCCTGCCTGCTAAGACTAAACAGAGCTGTTTCTTAACTCCCTTCCTGCTAGTAAATCACAGCAAGGATTTGAAGTGGTGAGGGGGTTTCTTTATTCTACGTGATATAATCATTGAATTCCTTGATTAGTTTCTTTTCATTTTGTCAATGAACACTTCTCTGAATTTCAATTAGATATTTCCATTGAGGAAATTGTGAGAAAAAAGGTGAAGTCTTTCAGTAATATTGGTAGTCAAGTGAAACAATGCTTTTCAGGTTGAGTGTCAAAACCAGAAATATTTGCTTTAACAGAATGTTTAAAGTTTTGAATATTTTGTTTATGTGCATTCATTTCCAGAAGTGGGAACATACATTGGCAAATGTCTAGTCTTTCCATGCCCAGTTATAAGCTTGGTAGGAAATTTATGTACATAAAACTGTTCAGCAGCTGCTTGGTTACAGAAGAAAGGAACACTTCCATTGCTGCCTGCTGCCTTAGAGGCTGAATTGACCACTTTTTTTTTTTTCAGCTGACTACCTGCTTTGGAAGGAATTCAGCTAATTTGGAATCTTTTCATGGTGCAGACATTTTAAAGTGTACATTCTCCTTTCCAACTAAAATTACGCAGGTTGAATCATTGGCACTGAGCATCTTAAAACAACAAAAGTTACTAGTGCCACCTGCAGTTTTGATTAAAAGAGAGAAAAGTGTTTGCTGGTTTGTACAGTATCAAAGAAGGATTTAATGGGGATAAGCCTAACTGGCAATATTACTTTTTTGTATTCACTATTTCCAGTTAAAGCACAAATGATATGTACATTGGTTGGTTAGAATATGAAAGATGTTTTTTTTTAACAGGTTTTGGATAAAATGAGCTAAAATAATCACACTAATGTGAAGGTTAAGGGGTTCAATGTAACAAATCACTGTGCTTCGTTGTCTTCTAATGCCTCTTCTGTCTTTTCCAGAGGATACATACAAGAGAAAGAGTACAAGAGAAAGAGTACGTGTGGGTCTTATAAGAGATATTTGAGCTCATTCCTAACAAACTGACTGGAATCTTCGATAAAAGTCACTGAGCTTCTTTAACCCCTACCTTGGGGTTAATTGGGGAAAATTAGGGCATTTTCCCCAAAACTACATCTTACTTTGTATTATATCTGGCCTCTCACTAGCTTTAAGGGTCAATAACCAGCTGGTTAGAGGGCTCTCCTTTGACCTAATTTAGACGTTTTCTATTTTGACTTGGTCCTAGAGTCTTAAGATATTGGAGATTGAATGAGTCTTTCTCAGACTGTCTGGTTGAAACTGTTTTACTTTATGTTAACAATCATTCACTGGGGTACATAGAATAAAAGCCACAAAAGTGATTGCAGAGCTTTGTATTTTAGAGATTCATTGGGGCAATGCAGATCACTTATGCTGACATGTGAAGCTCAGTGGGAATTCCCACCAGAGAAATGCCTGGTAGTTTTGTTGCTGTGGTGCTCTTCTGGGCTATAAAATACTGTTTCCCATCAAGCAGGAAGGGGGAACTCCGCATGATCATCTCCAAGGTGAGTGCTCTGTTGCCTGGCTCATGGGATGGGTATTCACATTTCTTGTGTAATTTCAATTTTTTTTTTTTTTTTTTTTTGAAAGAAGAGCTGCTATAGGCTGCCAGGCAGAGATTAAAGGAAAGCAAACAGGAAACCATTTATTATACACTCAGAAATACTTCTAAGGAGTGGAGAGAAATATCAAGGCATTGTGGGGTCCATTCTAATAGATCTGTACTGCAAATACACAATCACCAGCATCCTGGAGAGCCATCCTTGCAAATAAAAGTAGGTAGGAGGCACAGCCAAAAGAGACAACCACTAACATAAACCCATGCAAAATGCCTGGGGTACCAGGATCGCGCAGCCAGGGATTATCACCTGGATTTTCACGCTACGTAGAGTGTACTGTAACTTTGTGCCTTCTTAGTCTTCCTGGTTAATATTTAGCAGTGCAGCTTAAGCACTGCCAGCAGCTCAGTACTTCTCTCAGCCCTGGCCTGCCAGGCTCAAGGCCACGGCTGCAGCGTGACATTGGACAGATTCCCGGCATTGAAGCGGGGGGACTACTTTGCTCTTGCAAGGAAAGGAGTAGTCTCTGGTGACGGTCATTTTTTTTTTTTTTTTTTTGGGGAGCGGGGGCGGCGTGGAGGGACAACGAGAAGGCGAGAGGGTGGGAAGTATAAGTGAGATATTCATGCATTCACAGGCATTTCGTAGACAGCACAAGTAGTTCTCGGCCAGCTCAAGCTTCTCTGCCAATGGAGCCTGTAAGTGTTTCTATGGGAGGACAATGAGTCTAACTTCAGGCTGTGAATTTTTGGCTGGAAATACAGACCCTTTGTGGATCTAGTTTTTAGGAGCAAAATAGAGGAAAACAGCACTTTTCTGATTTAGGACTGTTTTAAGAATAAATACGTTAAAGCTTGTGTGGTATTCAGATATTAATGTATTTATATATATCTAAAAAAAGTAAGAGTGAGTCACCAACTACGAATCCTGTATGAGTGTTATTTGACTTTATGCATTCCTGTTAACCAGCTAGAGGAGAGTCCAAACCACTAATTTCCCACGAGGGAATCATACATCTCTGAATCCAACAGATTCTTTAGCCAGCGTAGGTGGGGATTTTTAGCTGGGAACACTAATGATAACTCATTAGGACACAAGGAAAGTACAATTGTTTTGTGCTGTAAAAAGATAGAAGTGACTGTGAAAGTCCTATGACAAGATTTATGGCAAATTATTACAACTTTAAGTGACCATTTCTGTTAACTTCAGGTAATGTATTTTCTGGTCCATAATAATCTTCAGTGTGTTGAATGAATTTGATATTTTCCTCTCAATTTGAGAGACCATGTCCTGTTTCTTGAGTTTCTGTTCTAATGAACCATATTATCAATAAAATATGCTTTCCCTCCTTGCACAACTAATTCTATTGACTTCTGTAGGTCAGTTTGTATGAATCAGGCAAAAGACTGTATAATTTCTGCTGCTTAGCTACTAAGAGAGAAATATTGTCTTATTTCCACACACATAGTTCTTCATCAGAATTGGATAAGTTTTCTTTTTATTAATGTTATAAATACACAGAATGAGAAGTATCTATTAAAAGAAATGTTAGCCTGAGAAGAGAGAGGAGATCTAGCAGAGAACAGTGTTGTAACCAAAATTTAGGAGTGTTTCCAGCTGAAGGCAACTGACAGATAAAGATTAATGAAGGACAGAGTCTGAGATTAAAATAGTTCATTTGAGACTTTAAAAAATTTGTTAAGAGTGGAATCCAAAGATTAAATCCAAGAAAATAAAAATGATTGCCTTCAAAGGACTCTCATCAGTGAAAAGAAGTAGAACTTAACATTTCTCTTAAAAGGGATTGAAGTATGTTACATCTCTGGAACCTACACAGTATCTATTTTAAGGATTTCACATGTATGAAAGAGCAATTGTATGTAGTCATTTGTTGAAAGCAAGCATTGGTTCTTAAATATTGGTTCTTAATTGGTTCTTAATACAAAAAATTGGTTCTTAAATATGATTTATTGGTCTAGACTATCTTGAGTGAACTTACGACATATTTACTCACAGGTGCAAATTATACCTGAATGCAGCTCATTTTTGAGCTCAACAGACCAGTTTTGTTCATTTCAGTTTGAAATGCCATCTTCCTCCAGGTGTAACCTATGAAATTACGCATGCTGCAAGACAGAAATGCCAAGGAAAGAAAAAAAGAAGAAAAGGAAAGAAAAGGAGAGAAAAAGAAAGAAAGAAATACAAGGATGGATACACATGGCAAAAAGCCTGTTCAGGTAACATAAGCATACAATGAATTAAGCAACGTTTAATGAGAAACAGAAAATATTATATATAAAATGTGGAATTTTAAGAGTCTCAGAAGAAATTGAAGGTCTGAAAGTCTTAGATTTTAGCGTATTAAAGTGGAATTTACCTGAAAGAGTATACACAGAAAATCAACAATAACCTATATAAAGTAGAACTCAATAGAGTAGACATGCATGATAAGCATGAAAACAGCCTCTGAGAAACAGCTCTAACATTTAATATAGGAAACCTAATATGGGTAAATATATATGAATGCAAGCATATATGTTTTAGTACTTAGCACCCAGCAATTAATATAGGCTCATGTATGTTTTAAGGATTTGTTCCACTCAGAACTTTTCTTTCAGTCTACTAATGATTAGCAATTAGCAACAAAAAAGATTCTTCCTTCCTGCCTTCCTCTGTCTCTGATAGTTTTCTATTGTTCTCTGATTTTGCTATGTTGGAGAATGAATGATGTTTAGGGGATGGATCTGATTCAGTAGTTTAGACCCTGCTCCTATTAAGATATTATTAAACATTTTAATTTAAAAAATTTTCCTTTTTCTTTATACCTTTAGTCATAGCTTTCAATTCCGGACTGCTGTTTGGGACCTAGCTTTTTCTTATTTTTTTTTTTATTATTTTTTGTTGAGTTAGAGGTCTCATATTTCTCTCAGTTGCTTTCTATACAGTTTCAATGTAATTTGGCATAATGGACGCTGGTCGTGAGTCAGTTATGCTTTTAAATAGCTGACTTGTGCTCGAGCAGACACAGCACTTCATTGGCCAAAGAGGACCCACTGTACATCCTAGCAGATGTTCAGTCACTCACAATTCTCCTCTTCTGATCCAGAGCCTCGGTTGCTGGGCTCCTTTATGTGTGCTTAGCCCATTTCTCCTTATGTGCCAATCCACTTCACTGAGTTATCAATGTGTGTATTTGTGTATTTTCTCATTTACATTTAAAGTGGCAAAACAGACCACATATTGCCTAGATTGCTGGGACAGTGATATTGTCCATTGCCTTAGGTATCACATGTAAGTCCACCAATATCCTTGTGTACTAACTGTTTCTTCACAAGCTCCATGCAGTAGAATGGCTTTTTGAAAGAGATAAACAGGCTGTATTAACATTCCCTTTCCTCTCCACTGATCTTGCTGACTTCAACTCCCCTTCCCAGCCCTCTCTCAAATAATTTGAGATGCAGGACCCATTGATGGTAGGGCACCCATTGAAGTATGGGCACCATAATAAAACATTACATTAATAAACTTGGAATCTTGTCTGAAGAAAAAACTACCTGTGTAAACTAAAGGCTAAAGGTGAAAATTGTGACTGAATGTGCGATTTTGAGAAAATGACAGTCATTCTGGTAATGCAATGCTCTTCATTCAGAAGAGCTGCTATGTGGTCCAAGTGAGTTCCCTGAACAGCAAGCTAACGGCTATTCAGTGCTTTTTCTGGTTCAAGTCATACATTTCATGGTGGACCTATGGAATGAATATGTACATGAGACTGGTGTGTGTATGTGTGTGAACATGTATTTTTCTGGAAACAATCTTTGAAAAAAGCCTTATCCAGAACTGAACTTGAAAAAACATTTAGATTTTAACAACTTTATTCCTTCCTTCTTACCTCTTTTCCTCTATTACAAAAAAATGTAAAACTACAGTGACAGACAGTATAGTTAGATGTTAAGAAGTTAAAACAATGTTTTCATTTGGACTATTTCTATCCTCATCAAACTGAAGAAGAGCTGTAGAAATCTAGTATGATCTAGTACTCCTGCAAAACTCAAATATCTTGAAAGCCCAGGAGTGGAGAAATTTATGTGTGTGTGTCTTGGTGTTATTTGGACCATGACAATGCTCTTCTGCCTTGCTTTGACTTACAACAGAACACTGAGATAAGCATTCTTAAAGTCTTAATTCCCACTGATTTACACTAAAATTGTGATAAGTCAGTGCTTTCCAGTATAAACCACAAAGATTTCATTTAAAAAAATATATTTTTTTTTTCAGGAAAGATTCCAGAACTAATTTGCATGTAGTGACAGTGTATCTAATTAGAAAGTTTAAACTGATCTCAACATTATGAAATAAGTACTGATTTTACACTGAGAGTAAAAATTATACTAAGGGATATATATTTATTTTTTTTTTGAGAGTATACTGCTGTCTTTGGGACACAAAGTAAAAGTTTTCACCATAGCGCTTTTTGGATTATACTGTCCTTGGTAGCAGTTGAATTTATT
The DNA here is from genome assembly GCF_001431845.1 of Calidris pugnax. Lineage (NCBI taxonomy): Eukaryota > Metazoa > Chordata > Aves > Charadriiformes > Scolopacidae > Calidris > Calidris pugnax. The sequence goes on from NW_015090810.1 coordinate 12,143,068, forward strand.
GATATTAAATCATGCAAACTCGAGAGAGCTTTTGTTCCTTAAATGAAATAGAAAACTATTGAATAAACAGCAAAGTGATTCCTCAGCTGAATTCAAAATATTGAGCTTATGTAAAAAATTATCACATAAAAAAATATCTTTAATGCAGCATAAACGATTTTGTACAAAACCTTTCTGCATTGTATTAAACCATCAATAGAAATGCTTTCTTTGTTTTCAGTAGATGTGGGATGTTGTGGATAATAATAATTTATGTAAAAATTGTAATACTCCTATTTCAGTACAACAAAAGAAAAGCAAGAAAGAAATTTTAATAAGACTGTGATTCAGGAGGGAATTCTACTACAAAGAGGTGCAAGAAAAAACAAAACAAAACAAAAAGACAAACTTCTTTCCTTTTCAGTAGTCAGTCTGTGTAGACAGTGATGCTCATTTGTATGAAGTATTTTTGTTGTAATCACATATTTTATGCTAACAGTTTGGATGAGACTCTCTGGGAATTTAATATAAACAGGAACAAATGGGAATGTGCCTAGACTGAGGACATATGTTAGTTTCATAGATGGTGGAATTTCTTTACAAATATTAAACTTCAGCTAAATGGCTATTATGTCTGCCTGAGAACTTCCCTGGCAGTGTCCCTTTTATTGTAAGGCATCCCAGGCACTCCATTAAGCAGTGATCCAGGCGCTCCTGACCCCCTGTAATTGGAAAATGGAAGCTTGGTGAGACTAAAGTTTAGATGACTTTGTTCATTTTTCTTTGCTTGTGTTGAACTGCAAGTATGAATACAGTCCAGTTTGTTTTTCAGAGGGGAAAAAAAGGCAGTTTGATATTAAGTCACTAAACAGGGGAGTGAATGAGAAGATATTACAGTGTTATGAACTTCACCTACGATCTGAGAAAGGAAACACTAATAGTTACTTGTAATAAACAGTAGACAATACTCTCACATCAACACTAAACTGCAGGTGGCAAGAGGGTGTCTGAGGCAGGTGTTTCTCCAATGTCCAATATTAAAACCCATTAAAACTGAAACTATGGGCCTGAAATACTTTATACAAGCATCTTATTTGCTTCCAAATTACTATCTGAGTGAGGAGTTCTGGTTCTGTAAGACCTCAGCCTGCATTTTAGATAATTTGAGCTTTTCTGTATTGGAAGAATACCATAGGACTATAGAGTGTCAGAGTACTAAGGAATTATTTAATCAAGATATAATTACTGCTGTCTCTGAGTTTATATTACATTATATATTTGGAAGTCTCGATATACATGATTGTTACCATCTTCATCTATATGTTAACAAATTCCATGCTGATTAACTTCTCAGAGCTATTGATCCTCTTATATCTAGCACATCCATTTGAAGGATAGCTGCTATGGAAAGTATTTACAGCCAGTGTTTATAGGACATGGCAGTTGTGTGAACAAACGATAGTTTCAATTTGTTTACCAAAGTGAAAATCAGGAAATAATAGTTAGATTAAAGAATATTTAGACTTGCTTTTAAGTAGGCTAAAATAATTTTTTCAAGTCAAATTAAAATATTTTATTTGATTAGGTAAGAAGTCTTTTAACTTCAGATTATTTTTTTCTTAATGAAATCATGATCAAAATGCTTTTTAAAAATAAATAAAAATATTTTTTTTCTATAAATACCACCAAAGTCTTCTGAGCTGTGTAGTGTACATTACTGCCCAGTCTGTTCTAGATTTGAAAAATGTTTCAGTCAGTCTAAACTGAGAGGGGAAGAATTTTTGACCGAAAAATTTTACATTGAGTTTAATGAATATATTCAGCTTTAAGCCTGTGAAGTTCACTCTGTCCTCAATGCTGATTGCACTTAGTTTATGGTGTAGCTGTGCTTCAGCCAGCCGATAGGAACTGTTGGTAGTTATACAGGCTGTCTTGGAAAGATGCATGGATGATAAAGCAGTGACCTACAAATTTCAACATGTTCAGAAAATTTTTGCATACTAATCTTATTTTTTAACAAACTGAATCTGATTTACTTGCTGAAAGCAGGGATGACTCACAATAATTTGTCTCATTCTTTTAACCAAAAATATGCAACGGCACTAATCAACAGCACTATGATGGTTTACATCATCAGTGTCATGGTAGGATCAGTAGCAGGAAGGGAGAAAATGAAAGAAATCAGAAGTCATTTTAAATCATCATAGCAGAAAAAAAAAAGTCTTCTAATAGGTCTTTAAAGACAGTTCCTATTATTAATATTATTATTATTAAAAATCAGTAATATTGATATTGATGTATTGATGATTTAATGCGTGCGCTTCTGCGTTCTAGGTTGCACATCATCTTCCCTCTTCTGATGTTTACATCAAGAAATAAGATATTATTTCTTATCTCTCTGCCATAACCCTAATGAATGCCTAAAAAGCATTGAAGTCTTGATTCAACAAATCACCATTAGCATATTTTACTCTAAGCATGCAAAGTCATTCATTGAGTCTGGTGTGGACTTGCTTAAGACTATGCAGTAGCTTAAACATTTTACTGAAACAGAGCTTACTTATGTTGATTAGGTGCAACTCTAGCCTACACAGAGAACTGGAAAACAACTTTAGTCATATTTAAAAACTAGTCTTAAAAGAATTGTTTTGGGGATTTTTTTGTTATATTTTTAGAAAATGGTACAATTAGAAAAGATGACCTGAGTGCAGATTTCACAAAGTTCTGGGAACTGTAACTTTTCTGTAGGTTTCTGAGTGGTGCATTAGTCTCTTATTGTCCTGAAATAAATAAAGAAAATTCAGTCTTTATAAAAGCTGCTCTAATAACTGATAGAATGACTACTGACAAAAATTGCTTCATTATCCATGATCTCTACAATGTTAGCTTGAGACACTGGATGGATGTGAGGATCCAGTCATTTTTTGTCGCTAAGTCTAACCTCAGCTACCTGAAAAATTTAAGGTCAAGAAAATTGTTCATCATCTTTGCTCATTCAAGACATCATTGAAAGTGACTTGATACTAAAGTTGGGGCAAAATTTCTTTTCTGGTGCATATTCATATTCATCAGGGAGATGCAACCCTTTTCACAGAAGCTACTTCAGAGCCACTGCTGGTGTTTTTACTGGTTTCTGGACAGGATGAGCTTAGAGAAGCATATGCTATATATCATATGTTTATATAAAGTGTCTGGGGGTTGATTCTGACACCTTTTAACCTACTAAAAAGCTAATATGTTTGCATTTTTGGATAATTTTACAAGGACTACTTATTGCTCATAAGAAACAACTTGGACACCCCCCCCTTTTCTACTACTTTACAACATTTTTTAGCATGCTGTAATGTGTCTATGTGGTTTACTATTCATTTGAAGTACTCTCCTTGTACATAAAATGAAATGAATGGGAGGTAAGGGCAAAATCTTGGCCCACATTCTGGCTTAAGCACTTCTTTTTATCATAGAACTTCAAATGAACGGTTATTATGCTACTAAACTGAGTAGCATTGAATTAATAATTGCTGCTTTGTTTTTCTCCATATTTTTGTCCTGTACTTAGGACTGAGAACCATTATTTTGTTTTGCTTTCAGGGTACGTTATGCTAGAGGAGTTTCAGAATACGCATAAGAGAAGGGATCAAAAAATAAAAGCAAAACTTTCAGTAGCTGATGCTGCCATTTTGGAAAGATAGGGAACAGTAATTTCCTTTCCCATCCCACAAATTAATACCCTAGAATTCTGTAAGACTTAATTTTAAGCGTAGGTGAGTACTGTGGAGATTTGCTATGACCTTCACCTGAGTGATTAGTATTTCTTTCATTTCTCTTTCTTTTGATGCAGTTATTTCTGGCTGTATAAATGGCAGGCAGCTTAGCTTTTCTAGTAGTGGCTATGTATAGATTGGCAAGTCTGACAGAGGAGAAACAGATCAGCAGATCAAAGTAGCTGGTGCTGGGGCCTCTGCCACTGTCCTGTGTACTGTTCTGGGAGTTTATTTTGAGTTTAGTTCCCTGATTCAAGTGTCTTCACCACACATGAAATTTGAAGTCATCTGAAGCACTGACCTCTGATTAGGACCCTTATGAACCCATCACTTGTCAGGTTGCATTTGGTGCATGCCTGGCATGGAGCTTTCTCTCCAGTTTCCTCCAAAAGGAATCTAGTTTGCATAAATTAAAACCACCCTGTGAACCAAGGTAATGCATTGTAAGGGGGTATATTCTAGATACTGTGAGAGTTTGCAGTGAAAGTTACATACAGCAACTCTACAAATATATATATATACTGCAATGAAGAAGTACACAATTAGTAAGAAGGATACAGTTGTGTTCTTCCACACAGCAGTGTTTAATGTGTGCTTAAATGTATGTAAGAAATCTCATCATATTTCCATAGGATGGCCCTCATTTTATTACATCAAGGCTTGAAAGCATGAAAAGGAAATTCCAGGCTCCTGAGTTCTTGTTTCTTGGCTGTGGCTTGGCTTCAGACATGAGCAGTGTTTGTCTGCCTGTCTCTCAGGGTCTCACATTCTCCATCTACATAATGGACTTTGAGATGTCTGTTTACTTCAGTAGATGTTGTAATCTGCTTCAATATCCATAAAGTCAGTGGACCTAATCTTATTGAAAGTTATTGAGCTCCTTAGGTAGATACTCTGTAGATCCATTTACTCTTTTACACATGGATTAGCATCATTAAGATCATGAAATGAAACAGAAATTCTGTAAGCAGCTTAGCTTCGTAATGAGAACTAAGCAAGACAGAAAGGCTATTCAGCAAATATTGATCTGAACAAAATTTTTTCCCATGCAGAAATTAAGTCACATGTAAAGAAAAGGAAGAAGGATCTAATTTCCAGAGAGGTTATGACTGATTGTGCCAGAAATTAGATATTTTGTATCAAAGCCTAAATAAAAGCAAGGCATGTGGTTCTCATAGTCTCTCATAGTACAAATGAGAATTGTTGAAGGAGTGAGTTATGGACAGGACTGAATTACCCATGCATATTCTGCAGATGACAGATAATCAACTTAAAATTCTCATTTTTAAACCAAATGGTTGCTGTTTCAATTACTGGTGGGTATCCATCTAAAAAGCTACTTTTATAGTACTTGGGTTAGATTAAGTATCATTACAGGAAATTGAACTATGAGAAATAACAGCTCATCTAAATACATAGATGACACCTTGTTCAAGATATGTCTATAATTGAAATTTATTATTCAAATCAGGGGTTTGTAATATAGAAGTACACGAATTTCTAATATGAACATAGAGAGAATTCAGTTCCTGCGTGCTCTAGTAGGAGAAGAGCCTGCATATGTGGTCATGTCCTCCTAACAGCTAATTAAAAATGTATGTTAAAAATGTATGTTAAAAATGTGTTTCTATAATTTCTATATTACAAAATACAAAAATTCAGACATATACATTAATACCAGAATTTTTTAGTGTAGACAGTGTCATTAATGCCAATAGATGAAACTGTAAGGAAAGTATGTGACCTTAAGTGTTCTTTTTTAACTTACTCTGTACCAGTTTGCACCACTTTTAAAGACTCCATTTCAAAAGATGATCAGTGTCTCTAATTCTGTATGCATAAGCACTTGGACATGGTACTTCTGTAATCCATGAGAGGGGAAAACCTGTTTCTAGGATTTATGCACACATATTAACTGGGCTTAACATAAATGACACTTATCATTTACCAGAATGACAGTGTATTTTGCAATCCTGTATAAGAGATTTGTGCAAGCACAGAGGGTGGCAAAAGGGAGGCCAATATGAACATATAGTTCTTAATGGATTAAGTTGGTGATGTTGAATGCCCATGATATCACTATATATTTCTTAAAGTTTTAGAGTCTCTATATCTAATGACACATTAAGGATTCACTTACTGTTTTCCAGCTTCCAGATTTATTCTGAAGACATTTTTAAAGGGTACTCAACCTTAACTTTTATTGTGTGGGCACAGATTTATGCCCCATGAAATACTTGGCTGTGTGATTTTGGCTTCTGTATATCTGGTTTATTTGTTAAATGTGTCTGAATATGATCCTCTTTGTTTATAGCTTACTCCTGCCTCACTGCAGGCATGTGCAAGCAGCCACGTGTTTCAAAGGCTGCAGGTGGCAGGAAGGGCACAGAAATTTCAGCCTGAAGCAAAGAATACTACACGAGAAAGTGTGGATAAATTAAACTCTATGTTGTGATAAGAGAGAAATAACCTACTGTTTGTAGCATTTACTTGGAGGAATTTAGAAACTAGCAGGGAGGAAGATTAGAGAGTTTAGGAAGAATTAGAAGTCTGAGAAAAGATGTAGGAGGATGGACAATACAGCTCAGGAAGCATATGTCTATATCATATATTCTAGGAAGACAAACTTACATGGCAGTTCATCTAGATATGACTCATGCTCTGATCAGGGGTAAGGTTTATCTGTTTGTATTCCAAGCCAGCTGAAAGCTCAACTTCAATACTGGATTAAATTTAATATGTTGCTTCCCAGCTGGAGCTAGCTCTGACATGTCCTAACGCACCAGTTTTATTAGCAGTTTTTTGGGGATAGCAAACTATAAGTGAACGATGCTTTTGCTTAGAGCCAGCAATAAATAAAAGTGTGGTTATTTCCAGTTCTTAAACTGTGATCGTTTAAATATTTTATAGAACATTTCACTAACATTGTGTATGTTGGTCTCACTGACGAGGAGACTTCATTGCCTAGTGTTGATATATTTATTTGAGATAAATTAATATGGCTTCTGACAAGATTTTAAGGATATAGAGAAAGAGGAAATGTAGGCAAGCACAGAATTTCCTTGTTCATTAAGCAAGCAGTGTTGTTTCTGTGGGACAGTTTCCTCTGGAATAACTCCGATAAATATGCAAAGCCACTATGTTGGTTGTCATTAACACAATATAAAATTTTAAAGTGCTCATTTCAGACTGACAGACAGGCAGTGAGGCTTCTGGCTTATATATCTGGCTGTGCTACTTGTCTTTTGTATGAAATGTAAGAAGTGGCTTGATGTTTCTCACCCTCTCCCAACAAAATGAGGTAACTAACGCCCTATATGACTCAAAGATGTTTAGAAATAGATTTATTAATATATTTCATCTAACAGTTACAATAAAAATATGGATACAGAAAAACCTTGTTGCAGTAAAACTGTCAAGCAGCAGTCATTGTCATTATCATTTTTAGCTATATTAATCTAGGAATCTGGGAAAGTTCTTTTTGCCTGGAAATGGCATGAGGCCTCCTGGCAGCAGCTCATGTGCTTTGACTTGCTTCTGCTGACAGGTTCCCAGCTGTCTGACAAAGTAAAGGGGCATTTTGATAAAATAGGTTTGCTTTTCCCAGTAAAATGGTGGGCAGCAGCCGGGGAGTGCAGCCATCCCCACAGGCCTAAGGAACCGAGTGCAGAGAGACCATACGTAGAGCCTTCCCTGCAGCCTGTGTACCAGTACATTTATTTGTTTCAATGTGATAAAAGATGTATTTCCACACAGGCCCCTACTAACTGCCTGGGTAGGTAAGAGTACTGAGGGGTTCCTGTCCCTCCCTCCTGTTTTGTAGAAGGGAATCACCACAATATGTGTTTCATATGAGGGCCACCAGTCTTACTCCTAGTGAGTACATCTTAATTTTGGCTCCAGGTCCAAATAGCTATTGATTTCAGATTAGCAAAAGGAAGACAAAACTAAACAAAATATCTGTGTGAGAAGGTCTTTTCTTCCTCCAAAAAATTCTGAGAACAATGATGCAATTTTCTTTCCAGGCAGGCACTTGGTATTGATTATGAATCTGAAACTATAAATCAAGCAAGACAAGAACTAATAAGGAAATGAAAGCACACACACATTCAATAATAAATTGAATTTAAAAAAATCTTTATATCTTAAATGCAAGAATTTTACAACTACTAAATTCACAGGCTGTTGTACTGTATTTCCCTAAGTGGCTTAGCTGTTCTATGTATAACCCAGTATATGATTTCACTATTAGAAAGTTATGGAGTGACATAAAGAAAAGTAAATAATTTTTATCACCACTGTAACTTAAAATATACCTTACGAACTGTTGTGAAACAATTTGACTATTGGTTTTTCTCAGTTATGGATGAAACTGGGCGAGATGATGCAGGATGCTGGAACAGGTCAGTGGAGGACTTTCTGTCTCTGACTATGATGCACAGTCCTGAACACAAAACCCAAATCTGGTGTTTGGATGAGGTTGTTGTGCTGAATCCTTTATCCTTGTGCTTGTTATCCTTTAATCCCTATTCAAGACTGAAAAAAATCAGTAACTGGATAGGTCAGGATCACAAAATAATTAGAAACGACAGGAGACATTCAATTTAAAATATTTTTTTAACCAGTTCTTGCAAGAATCATTTTGACTGATTGTCTGAGCTAGACTTTATGGGGTAGCACCTAAAATTCCCTTTGCCATTCCAAAGTTGCAATGTCCTTTAGGATAGATACCATGTCCAAAGCTCCTTTGTTACTGGATTTATGTGACAAGCAGGTCTTATTTCCCATGCAGTTAATCAGACAGAAGGAAACTATTTAAGCCTAAAAACCATGGAATTATTCTTCATTTTTTCCTACTAATGTTTATCAGCTTCTTTCCATGATGAATGGAAGTAAGGACTCTCCAGCTTATGAGTGCTACTGATGCCTTTTCTGTGTAATAACTGGATTTCAAACACAAAAATGTTATATCCATTTTGCATATGCCAAAATCAGCACTCCAAAATATGAGTACTTATAGTGGTGTGGCCCGGTCTTGGTTCAGACTACAGCCACCGGAACTGGAATACTAGCACACACCTCAGATGTGATCTGTCTTGGGGAAAACACCCTCTTATAGTGTGACTGTGACTTTTAGCACACTGTGAATAAAAAAAAAAATATATTTTTTAATCACTAAAGGACTCTGTGACTGCTTTACAGTTTTCTGTCACACTGATTTTTCAGCAAAAAGGGCATGTTTTTACAAAATAGCCTATTTTTCATAGGACATCTTCAAATTTTATGCTGAGAAAAATTATAGAAGTATTTAATTTCAGTGGTGACTTTTTTTTTTTTACTTAAACTATTTTAGGTTGCTGGAGATGCAGTCCAAGGAATTTTACTTTAGAATTAGCAATTGTTATTCAGAGATTATAAAACTTGAATGAAAGATGATTCCATTTTTTCCTATGGATATTCGCTGGTTGGATTGCATTTCCATGATGCATTGTCTCCTCCTTGATAGAGCATCTTGCTTGTTTTGGAGATCTGTTCTGGATAGGGAAAATAGTCCATAACTGTTGCTAAACAATACATGCATTTTAATGCTGATCTGAATGCTCCTGAGCAGTTCAGTAATACAAAATGAAAACACAAGGTGTACACAAGCAATTTAAAATGACTGGCATGTTTTGCCTCAGTACAAAAATCCAAACGAAAATATCTTAATCTCTGTTATCCTCTTTCATATTATTTTTAGTTCCCATGTTCTTATTCTCACCCTTTCCTTACTGTGTTAACCACCAACCTATCTTAAAATAAATCTTCCTCTTTTCAACTGCATAACACAACAAGCATTCTTTTTTCCCCTGGCTCTAAACTGGGACTTTTGAAGAGTCTGATCTCACCCTTCAACCAGAAATAGGAGGAGAGATCAAAGAACTCAGTCCATCACCTTCAGATATGCTACTTTTATAATTATAAAACATTCCATGTGTAGGTGCCGATATCTCTAAAGACATGTCTCTGAAGGTATTACTGAATATCTAGTTTCTTAACATTTCTGTAGTGCTGCAATAAAATCTAGAGTTTCACTGAATTTCACTGAATTTCACTGAATTTCTAGAGTTGGAAGGGACCATAGAGATCATCTAGTCCAACTCCCCTGCTGAAGCAGGATTGCCTAGAGCTAGAGCATGTTACTCAGGACTGCATCCAGGCGGGTTTTGAAAATCTCCAAAGAAGGGGACTCCACAACCTCCCTGGGCAGCCTGTTCCAGGGTTCCGTCACCCTCACCGTGAAGAAGTTTCTCCTCATATTTGAGTGGAACCTCTTATGTTCCAACTTGTGCCCGTTGCCCCTCGTCCTCTCGGTGGGAACCACTGAAAAGAGTCTGGCTCCCTCCTCCTTCAACCCTCCCTTGAGATACTTGTAGGCGTTGATAAGGTCTCCCCTCAGCCTTCTCTTCTCCAGACTAAAGAGTCCCAGCTCTCTCAGTCTCTCCTCATAAGGGAGATGCTCCAATCCTTGAATCATCTTTGTAGCCCTACGCTGGACTCTTTCTAGTAGTTCCCTGTCCCTCTTGAACTGGGGAGCCCAGAACTGGACACAGTACTCCAGTTGTGGCCTCACCAGTGCAGAGTAGAGGGGGAGAATGACTTCCCTTGACCTGCTGGCTACACTCTTCCCTATACAACCCAAGATACCATTGGCCTTCCTGGCCGCAAGAGCACACTGTTTACTCATTGTCATTTTACTGTCCACCAGGACCCCTAGATCTTTCTCTTCAGTAGTTGCCTCTAGCGGGTCCACCCCTAACCTATACTGGTACCTGACATTTTTCTTCCCCAGGTGCAGGACCCTACACTTTTCCCTGTTGAACCTCATGAGGTTCTTCTTTGCCCAGCCCTCCAGCCTGTCCAAGTCTCGCTGGATGGCAGCACAGCCCTCCGGGGTGTCAGCCACTCCTCCCAGTTTGGTATCATCAGCAAACTTGCTGAGGATACACTCTGTCCCCTCGTCCAGGTCACTGATGAATATATTAAACAGCACGGGTCCAAGTATTGACCCCTGGGGGACTCCACTGGTTACAGGCTTCCAACTTGAACCTGCTCCATTAATAATTACCCTTTGGGTCCTGTCACACAGCCAGTTCTCAATCCACCTCACTGTCCCCTCATCCAGCCCATACTGCCTCAGTTTCCCAATGAGGATGTTATGGGAGACAGTGTCAAAAGCCTTGCTGAAGTCAAGGTAGATGACATCTGCTGCCCTCCCCTCATCCAACCAACCGGTCATGGCATCATAGAAGGCTATCAGATTGGTCATACATGATTTACCCTTGGTAAACCCGTGTTGCCCACTTCCAATAACCCCCCACTCTTCAACTTGTTTGGAGATGACATCTAGTATGAGTCTCTCCATCACCTTCCCAGGGACAGAGGTGAGACTAACTGGTCTGTAATTCCCAGGGTCCTCCTTCTTGCCCTTTTTGAAGACTGGAGTGATGTTGGCCTTCCTCCAGTCCTCAGGCACCTCTCCTGTTCTCCACGACTTCTCAAAGATGATCGAGAGTGGTCCAGCAATAACGTCTGCCAGCTCCCTCAGCACTCGTGGGTGCAACCCATCAGGGCCCATGGACTTATGAATGTCCAGTTTGGCCAAGTGGGCCCGAACCTGGTCCTCATCTACTTGAGGAAAAATTTCCTCTCTCCATACCGTCCCCCTTGCCTCCAAGGTCACAGATTCATGAGGGGCAGTCCTAACAGTGAAAACTGAGGAAAAGAAAGCATTCAGCAGCTCTGCTTTCTCTGTGTCTTCCACTACTAGGGTGCCCACCTCATCCATCAGTGGGCCCACATTATCCCTAACCTTTCTCTTGCTGTTAACATACTGAAAAAACCCCTTTTTGTTATTGTTAATATTGGTGGCCAAGATGAGCTCCACTTGAGCCTTGGCCCTTCTAATTTTCCCCCTGCATATCCTCACCGCTTCATGGTATTTCTCCTTATCTGCCAGGCCCTTTTTCAGAAGAGTTAAACCATAGAAGGGAGATGAAGAATAAATTCAATAGTTTGGAAAATATGATAACTGCTAAGTGGTTAGGAAATAATTTCATTATTTCATCAGCCTGCAAGCTCTTGTAGGTTGGAGGACAATTTGGAGCAAGTGATACGGCGTTCATACAAAATCTTGCAATAGTAAAAGGAATTTTCTTGGCTGTTAAAGCAGAGACATTTTGATAAGATTTGAAATAGAAAAATGAAATAACTTTATAAAACATATCTGTGAAGCTGCTTACAAATTCTATAAGGAAAAATTCTCCCTTTGCTATAATGAAATATGATCTGTCTGATTATTGCAATTGTTATAATAGGAAATTCTGCATTCAAAAAGGTGATGACATTATAGAGTTCTTCACACCTATGGATGTTTTCGGAAGAGGAAAAGTAATTCTAAAGTTTTTAATCAGTTACCTTTTTTTTTCTATACTGGTTACTTTTTACAGGCATTTATTTCAAGTAGTAACGTGTTCAATGTTCATTTGGTGTATGTTGGATTTACAAATCACATAACCATTTAGTATATCATTAAACTAGCAACAACTATCCATTCAAATCCATTGTTATGATCAACCATCAATTCATTACCAGTATGTGGGCATATTGGATTTTGTTACTTTAACATGCATAAACACAGCTGCATGGGTCTTGAAAAATCTAGATCTGCTTATTATGTATTTTCTGTTTTCTACTCATGAACCAGAAAAAAATGACAGAGACATTTATACATAGTCCCAAAAAACAGGCATGCTGGCAATTCCTTATGTGGACAACAATGATAAATGCTCTCTACTTCATATGAGATCAGGAAATCACTTGCCTTTAAGCCATCCAATCTAAGGGTATTAATTATGTATTACATCTCATGAACCTTCTAAATTTAGATAGCCTTGCAGGGACTGGTGTGATTTATTAATATACTGACAAATAATTAGCTGAGGAATGTATCATGTATATTTCATCTGTAGCCTGAAACTTCAACCTCTGCCACTTGGGAACATGAAAAATCTAAGGGTCTGTCTATCACTTCACTAGTTATTGAAGATTCACTTTTTTTTCATTTTGTATTGCTAAAACACAACATGAAACGCTGATGTTGTTCAGAAGTGATGTTTCAGCACCCCTATGCTGATGGTGTAAGTAATGTTATATAAGACTGAAGGGTGCTTCTGAATCAATGCAATTAAAGGCTGTTAATGAATGGAAGGCTTTAATAAGCACCTGCTTATGGTTCTTGGCAACTAATGCACTTGAACCAATGCTGCAGCTGGTTGAACTGCTGTTACGGGAAAAAAGGAAGATGTTTTCAGTACCATAGCCTAAAGCCTTGTGACTATTTTTACTGTAACAGCTATTAAAAGGATAGCAACTCAATTTCATTAGCAAATACGTTGTTTTGAGCAAAGATTATTGGGGACAGAAACTGGAAAATTATTTTTGTTTTTCTGTCATTTCTGTAGTGTAGAAGGAATCCTGGAGTAGAAATACTTAGCCAGTCTGCAAGCTACTTACTAGAGGTATCAGCATACACAAAACTCCATGTGTACCAATACTGAATAAACAATTAGTCTTTTGAATTCTTATGTTAGAAGAATATGAACAGTGCAAAGCTGGTCACCACAAGTCAGAAAATGTGAAGCTATCATTGCTTTTGTGACCTGCAGAAATCAGTGTTCCACTGTTATAATCGTAATACCTGCCTTTATTTTTTTCTTATAATTCCTGTTTCTCCTAGTAGATTGTTCTTCCCACAACCTCTTTTCTCTCTACCTTGTCTGACTCAGTCCTGTCCCATCTCTCTTACCACTGCAGCTGTCCTCTTTACTGTTTCATTTCCAGTTGCTTCCATTAGAAGGCAACTACATCAAAAGCCATACTCAGTCTCGCATTGCCAAATTCTGCCATACTGGGTCCCTCTGCAGGGGTGCAGATTCCTGGTGTCTAGGAGCTCTAAACACATGCAGCATTCTCAGTACAGCTTGAAGCTTCATGTTAGTTCTCTGCCAAGCTCTTGATAGTCCCTCCAGACCACATATGTAGACTGAGGTTTTTCTAGCTCATTGCTTGAGCTTGAATTATTAGCTGCATCTCTGGGGTGTATTTACTTTAAACTGTATATTTATAAAAACAGATCTCTCAGCAGGCTCTTGCAGATTCAGGAAAGAATGACAGCATAACCTTAGAAAAAAGCCAAATGTCAAGAGACTAGTATGAAGTATTGCGCTAAGTGGTTAGCAAACTTGCAGAGGGCAGGAGAAAGATTTTCACTGACAGTTATTCCCCTTTCATCGCTCTACCAGTTATCACACACTTCAATCTAAAACACCTCTAGTTCTAGTGCTCTCAGTAATTGCTAGTGACCTTCCTCCACTGTCATTCTCCAAGCCACAAATTTTCTATAGTTGACTGAAGCAGTTATGAATCCAAATGCAAGGTTTTGAAGTGCCTTTTCCCATTTGTACTGAAACAAAATAATTAGCACCTGCTTACAGTGAAGTGCTGTAAATAAGTTAAAATTTGTCTTTTCATTCTGTGTCGGCTGTTTTGGAATATGACAAGTTTTCTTTTCTTTTCTTAAGAGTTCCTCAAACAAACAATTTCTAGGCTGCTTGAAATCCTCATTTTCATTTTTTTGCTGATGTAGTTTTCCTGTCAATTCACTACATCTAACATTGCCAAAAAAATACAGATTGGTGTGGCAAACAAATTCCACTGGAATGTGCAAACTGTGTGACTTACTTATAAGGATAACTAGTATTCAATAACTTACTAATGGAGAGATATTAATTAAATTGTATCTTACAATAAGGAAAGTGGAAATTAATTTCCCTTTACTATTTGCTATATAAAATTAACAGCATTGCATAAACTCCTATCTAGCAGCATAGGATACAGCATTATGTGTTTAATGTTATGTGTACTAATAAGATCATCGTTAGCCCAGAGAACCTGTCAGCACTTTATAACCTTTTCTTTTTTTAATGAGTCTCCTGGAAACAAGCCTGCATATGCTACAAATAAGGTCATAGGTAGTAAGACAGAAAGTCCAGATTCCCCGAGTCTGTTTTATTGGTGGATGCTGCTGCTGAGCAGACACTGTTGTCAAACCGTGATTGCTGCGATGCCCACTTAAGACCTCTAGGAGTGTGTGTGTGTGTGCTTGCACTTGTCTGACAAACCCTCCAAAACTTTAGCTCCCAGCTAAAGGTGAACTGCCACTGCTGTCTCTCATTAGAAATGGTGCTGCTTGCTTTGTTTGGAGTGACTTTCGCTGCCTCAGAGAGACATGCGTAATTTCTGCCATAATGTGGGGTTTTTTGCAACTGCCTTCAATCCAAAATTGTGCTTAACTCTTCAGCTGCAAATCAACACAGTCCATTTTGCCAAGCTATCACTGGAATTTACTCTCTGCACTTGCTGCGTATCCAGTTTTTGAGTACCAGCCACAGGCTAGGCTATACGCTACCATCAGTTATCACTTCAAATATAATACAAAAATTAATCAACTGTTGCCGGAAATTAGGACATCGTTGTTCCCTGAGTATTTCAGGCTAAACTGTGTTTAACTCAGTTTACATATAGAATCAGGAAAATGTAGAGAAATAATAAAAAATTACTTTCTTTTAAAGGCAGTAATGGCATTTTCTTTCTTTCTTGGGTCAAGCTGGGAGGCTGTAGGAGAAGGAAGAGGAATGGACATGTGGAAAGTGTTATGGGAGGTGGTAGAAACTCTAGAAAAATTCTTTTGGATCCTTAATCCAATAGTTTTTAAGGGATGACTGTTAACAGTCTAGAAATACTCTTTGATGGAGAATCCAGGAACAGATCTTAGAAATCAAGGAAGCAGAAGCCCATCATTTGCAAAAGGTGGGAAGAGGATGAGGCACTCCACCAGTTTTATGTCACTCCCTATCCAACAAGTTTCTAGATGAAAGTGATGTCAGAAAATCGTAAAGCAGGGAGCACCTTGCATGAGGAAAAAAATTTTTTAGGCAGTACTCTGTGGTGTGCTGGAGGTGTGAGTTTGGATAGTGAATCTGTTTTTGAGATTTTTCCCTTTATAACTCCATACTATTGAGTAAGCATTTCTCTGCCTGCTTGGACTTTTACATGTACCTTCCCTGGGATGAGGTTGCTTTACTTTAAATGCTTGAGCCAATAGCTCCACAGCTGGAACTGTTGTCTTAATTTGAAGTACTTCCATGTCTCAGGACTTCACAAATTTTATCTTGTTTCCTACTTTGATTTTGTCATTCCGTCCTGTCCTGTATCCACCAGCTCTTTTCTATTTCCCGAAACTTAAGATGGCAGATTTTCTTTATAATTTTCCTACTTATTTCTCACTGTCTGTATAGATATCAACCTCCCTTCTGATCAGCCCTTAACCTCAGACCTATCAACCAAGACATAATTGTGTTTAACTAGTAGCTTTTCTCTCCGCTGCCTTTCACAGGACTTTGCCAGAAGCACTCCCAAAGCTACTTTCTTTAAATCTCTTTTTGAATTTCCCTTTCCTATAATACAGCCATGAATTTTACAACACTGGTCCCCATTGCACTAATAATTACTGTGTCATTATTTCCATGTAGTCCCCGAGCCATCTCTATCCATCTGCCGTATCCCATCTTACACTCAGCCTATAAACTTATAGGCACTATAAGTGCCTATAGGCACAGCCTTAAACTATATAGGCACTATCTTGTGTGTTTTTACACAGCATTACTTGCAGTGGGATCATAGCTTGTGACAGAATCTGCAGGCAGGAATCTAATACAAATAAATAATCAGTGGACAGGACATGAATATTGGCAGTTCTTTGGGTGCGATGGAGGATCTTGCTCAAGATTAGTTGCCAATAATAAAACCATTAACCGCATGTAGGTGACTATTGGGTTAACATATAAGAGTTGAAAATTACTAAGACCCATAAAAAGTTGAAGGTCCTCATTTTAGATTACTGTTTCCACAGCAGTAATATGTGAATTTTGTGATTCTCAAGACTAATAATTAACAATGGAAGGAATAATTCAGGTTGTGGTCACAATTGTCCTTATCATGGATCCAGAGTACTGAATATTGACTATTAAACAAGATGATAGAAATAAAAGAAAGAAGTTCTTACAAAAACAACAACATGAAAGAAACTTTAAATCCTGAATTTTTGCTTGCTGTATTCAGGCTTGCAGTAGAAACTATAATAATGACAGTAGATTTTGTTTTAAAACATTGAAGTGTTTTGAGGTTGTTTATTTGGAATATTTTATTTCAAATACCGTGAAGAGATTTTGATTGTTGTTTTTATTGTAGTGGCAGTGAAATAATGCTTACAGTGTCCAGTTGTTTTTATTGGAAGTCTTGTCTTTTAGCTGCTTCTGATGATGTTAAACTTCAACCATTTGTCTGAAACTTTTTACATTTATATCTTATAGTTGACTGAAATTCTTGTAAATTTTTCATTTACAATTAAAGGTTTGAAAGTAAAAATACAGAGGAACTTTATGGCTAGTTTAAAGTATTTTCTTGATCATATGATATTGATATGTCCTTTTATAAGGCTAGCTAGCGAAAAAGACAAGAGCATGATACAGAAATAGCTTTTAAACAGTTTGGTAGGAGAAGCAAGGGAGTTTCAGAAGGATAATTATCTACAAGGGCTTGTTTGCTCTCTGACTGTGAAATCACAAGTGTTACAAAAAGAGAGAATTAAGATAATCTGTCCAGCCTTTCAGTTATATTGCACAGGGAAAAGAGAGACAACAAAATTTGACTCCAAAGTCAGCTTTGCAAAAGGGACTCTAAAAGCGTTATCCATATTTCATAAGGCAAGGAAGAGACTGTACCTGCCCCCCTTTCTTCTTTCTTGTTGCCTTAGCAGGTTGACATGTCATTATAATCATAATTGATGGTACATAGGCTCTCTTTTCACGGCACCCTGAAAAAAAATGTTTAAAGGAAAGTGAAGGAAAAGTTCTTTCACCTAACCTCACTGATAGGTTTTTTCTTGTATTTTTTAAAAAATTCCTTTTAAGTTAAAGGAAGAACCACCATGACCTACTCTAACTTTTGAAAGGTGTAAGGCTTTTCTGAATCATTATCTTTTTTAAGTCTGGGATCTGAGAATTAACTAGAAGATATATTTTTGAAAAAAACTGACTATTTAAAAAATCTTAGTAATGGAGAACACAATTTATCAATTATATTTTCCCACACTATTAATAATTAGATCTAGCTGAAAAATAGGAATGATAATTATTTTTTTTTACTAAAGAGGGAAGTTCAAAATCTTTTTTTTCTTATTTGTGGATCAAATCAGTGCAGCAAATCCCAGTAGATCTACATAACATTGTTGTTTCATAACCATTTATTTTAATTTGGGTCCTTTAGGTTGGTAAATGCAAATAACCAAAATAATAGAGCACAAGCAACTTATTTTGATGTTATGTGACTTAAACAATTTGTTTTAAAAAAAAAAAAGTAATGGTGAAATCAATGTGTCTAACTAATCAATTCGCTGGAAGAAGATAACTGTTTTTTACCAAGATGACTGTTTCTTACCATTGTAAAAAAATTTCAGCTGTCACCACTAAGTTCAATGTGTTAACAATTCAATACTCATCATATATATGTATATACATCCATATATATATATGTCTATATATGTCTATATATGCACATGCTGATACGTAAACTCTAAAGAAGGTAATACAAACTATTCTTTTTACAGCAGAACAAATAGAACGGAATTCTTCCACCTTCCACCACATTTCTAGTCCATTGGTTGAACACTAAAGCTGCATGCAGCATTTTAGTAACTTTCACCTTAAAGCAAATACAAAGGTAGTAGTATCTTTCCATACCATGAGTTTTAATCTTTCTTCAGAGCCATTGCTTACCAGCATTCTCCATTCTGTAAGTACTACCTACATTAATGATAAAATTTGCCATTGTGCCATGCAAGGTTTTAGCCACCTATAGGAAAAATGAAGTCTGCTCTTTGTTACCTATTTCTTGTCTATATTCTGTATTTTGGTTTTGTGTCATTTAAGAACTTACCCAGTAAGGATTTCATTGTGGTTTTGTTGCTAACAAACTTATAAGCAGAGTAGAATAATGAAAAAATCCCTGTGAGATCTCTGGGAGGCACACCTGCTCAACAAGAAGTCTTCACTCTAGAATTAATTATACTTTGAGACTTGCTGGTTATTCAGAGCTGAACGTGTGTGATGTGTATCATGGTGATTTTCTGGTCTTCTGGTTTCCTAGCAATATATCATGCAGTACCAAGTCAAGCACGTTACTGAAATCTAATTGCATTGCACTTAACCAAATTTTTCATTTCATCCGCTATTATCAAGTTATCTAGATGGGTTTCATTTTTTATTTTTTATGTCCTCATTTTGCTAAGCTTGGAAAAGGAAGGAGTCTGCCTCAGAGATACAGGCAATCTCAATGTGTTCCTGCTGCAATTAGAAATTGCTTAAAACACCAAATATTGGCCTTTCATATAAAATTACATGGTTGCTGCATTAGGCATCTGATGTGCACCTGGCATCTTATTTTGGTGTACAGAGGTACATAAGCAAATAAGATGATATCACATCTCTTTAAAAATCTTATCTACTGTATCAATAGATAAAAATTAGCTACCTTGTCATCTGTTTCCACATCTATCCTTTGTAAGAAGAATTCTGTTTCAGAGAATGGGACCATTTCATCAGGACTGTCTCTTCTGTGCATTAGAATTTCAGTACTGAAACTCACATACAGTAAAAGATTCAGGATGATGCCCTTGAGATCTATTCCTATGTATGAGCTATGAATAGAGTAAACAGTAAATAGCAGAGCTGCTGAAGACTGAATGAATTTTTTTAAGCTCACCTATGATAAGCCAAAATTATTAAAAATATTTTTCAAACTCTGCTGCCCACATTCCTTTGCATATCTTTGAAATTACAGACACTTTTTCAGACTTACTATCTCTGTCCATTTTACCAGACAACAACTTTTTGACTTGCAGACTATTTTATTATATTTCAATTTCCTATATCAGTCACTTTTTTTAATATTAAAGTTTGTCTTAGTAGGAATGTCAATGCTGAGGATAATATTTTTATTCTATCCTGTATTTCTTCCCACATAGAATGTACTATAAGACATATCTGTGATGTGATAATAATTTTCCATCTTCTTCCCCACAATTCCAATATTTATCATCACTTTTATTACCAACTGTCTTGGTTTTTCTGCCTGGTGTCTGGAAAACCCTAGAAATGGTCTTCTACTGTGTAATATCTAACTTAAGTTACCATTTGAATTTCCCCTCTTACCCTAGTGGGTAGCATATCCATAATATAAAATTATATCCTTCTGTCCTCCATTGCCTGCAGCCACTTGATGAGTAACTGAGAAATGATGGCTGATAAGGCCTGAGAAATTAGAGTCAATGGAAACTGAATGATGCAGGTGTGGCTGGGTGTTGATGTTTTGGAGAATTCAGCAAGGTTGTTTTAATCTAAGCTCCTAAAAAGTAGTTAGAGATTTCTGTTTTGTCTGAATTTGAGAAGTGACAAAGTAAGCTGATGAAATGCATTGATTTTATAACATGAAGATTTACATCATCTATTTCTACCACCCAATCTTTGACCAGTCTTCTACTGCCATATCCTAATAAAATTACTGAAGTCTCCTTCATGCCAACTAAACTTTCCTCCCTCCCAACTAGAGTTGCTTGGAATATCAAAGAAAATACAATTTATTCTTATTTCCATAAAAACTATTTCTAATCAGCATCTCTTCCTACCTTCTCAGGCTTAACAATGACTGCAAGATACGCTGCATGCTGGTTTTGATGTAGTTTGCTTTGGTTCGGTCTGTTGCATGGTTATCAAACTATTGGAGACTCACCATTGCCAAAATATAAATTCATTCAGAATTGCAACACTGAGACTAGTTCTGACATTGCTAAAAAGTGAGAAGAGATTCATATTGCAGCAGCAGAAACCTCCTTTACCATACAGATGTTTTCTAGAAAGAAGAGAAAGAACTACAATGAACGGACTTAACTTGTTGATAGTGTTACAGTGTAAATCTAGTTATGGATAAAAATTGACCACACCTTATGTGTGGAGTCAACACACATAGTAAATCCACATGGTAGACTTATTTTAATGGCAACGGTTCAGAATTTTCAGGGAGCTGTTCAATGTACATAGCCTCCTTTACTATAGTAATATATCTGAGACTGAATAATCCTGCTGTTCTGTTGAAATAGGTTATTCCTCTAGACTTGGTGCTATAATCATCACCCCATGTCCTTGAATATTCTGACTGCTTCCAGTCTGAATTTTGAAAGGTTATCCAAGATAAAATCTTATAATCGCAAAGTTGTTTTTTTGATGTAAATATTTGAATTTATTTTAATCTTCATGAAGACAGGATAATCATGTGATCCTTGGTGAAATTATATGTTTTACAGCTGAGTGAGAATGAAAATTTAAGGACTGCCATTCTCTGTAATAATCCTTGTTTAGTTTGATGTGTAAATTACATTCTAACCTCACAAGCTGAAGAGCTATATATTCTAATTAAGAAATATATTAATTGAAAGAGAGACATGATATGGATA
Organism: Calidris pugnax; assembly: GCF_001431845.1. NCBI lineage: Eukaryota > Metazoa > Chordata > Aves > Charadriiformes > Scolopacidae > Calidris > Calidris pugnax. The sequence goes on from NW_015090810.1 coordinate 12,164,479, forward strand.
GGAGAGATTCATTAGCAAAGGAAGATTCCCAGGAAAATTACAAGTCAATTGTGGTTTATTTTTATGGATTAAAAGGCACGTCTGAGGTAGTGTTGTAAAAAAAAAACAAAACAAAACAAAACAAACCAGAAATAGTTGTTTAACTTAGAATATACTTTTTAGTTTGTGAATGCATTTATTTGTGCTTTATAATTTCAGTATTTCATTGGAAAATTTGGTAAGCATGAGAAAACAATCAGGAGGAAATTAACCTCATTGTCTCACTTTGATTGACACTAAAGACAGTAACAGCAGAAATGCATTCAGGAAAATAATAGCATTGTCTACTCTGAGCAATCAAATAGAAAGGAAAAAAGCTGTTTGCAATTTTTTTCTTTATTGAGTATTGTCCACTTAGCATTACTTTTTGGATGTGTGGATGTCTTGTTCCTAATTTTTAGAATAAGTACTTATTAATCTGAACCTTGTCCTCACATGGCAAATGTGTTTTAATAACTATGTGTCAGAATTAAGAGACAGGAGGGCTGATTGTGTTAAAGGGTAGTAAACACACTACTACTTGCAGCAGTTTTCAAGATGATTGATTCCCTACTATTTGTGTTCTTGCATCTTGGATCCCACTTCAAGAAGCTGCATCTCTTCAAGAAGGCAAATAATCCATATGCTTGCATTCATCCTAAAGCAACAGCTTAATGACGTTTTGTCCCACTGGCTAAACTATGAAAAAAATGAAGACTATAAATGCTTATCTTTGTAAATAGCAGCAGAAACCAAAGGGAACATGACTTCAAAGTATTTCTCCTTAAGTTATGGAAAGCATTATATAAATTCTTTATGCATTAAAAAATCATTTGTTTTATCCTTTAATGTATTTTTCCATGGAACATTAGAAGAATAAATACAAGCATCACATTAATGAAAAAATGTGTATAAAGATCACTTTCTGAGAATAATGAATATTCAATGTAATATTCTATATTAGCTATTTACATCTATAGTGATACTGACCTCTATATCTCTAAAACTTTTAGCACATCAGAAATTTATTGACTGACTCTTTCTTCAAGGAGACAATAAACCATCTGTTATCTGCCCTGTTTGTATTTTTTGTAGAGGTGAAAGCCACTTCTGGGACTAGCATTAATACACAGAAACACATTTTTTTTTCTGATTTTGCCCTGTCCTCCTCGTTCTTATGATGTCAACTGGTCTGAGGAGAATGCAAGGTTAGATTCCTTAGTTGTCTAATTTTCACAAGGGAGGTTTTCATAATGTCATCAACTTCAGTTTTTATCTTTTGGGCATGAGAGAATTCATGATTTTTCCTGACATTTTGAGGTAATGAAGTCTTGAACTGTGTGGTGTGTGTAATATCCTTTGAAAAGTTTTAGGGTTGCTAAATGAATTTCATTTCATATTCTAGAGGGGGAAGAAAACTATTCTTCAAACAACATCAGTCTTCGTGCACTTCTTCTGAGGTATCCCCAGGTAGCATATAAATAGATTATTTTCCACTGGGCAGTTCTGGGCAGGAGCACATTCACAACTGTAGCCTGACTAATATAATTTTGCCATTACTAAAAAAAGGCCATGGACTTTGTACTGATCTGGGAGTGAAGGATCTCAGGACTTGTGTAGGTTTGCCTTGGCTACAGTTGATTTTAGCAATTTTTAACAATAGCATGGTGGTCAAGTGACCATAGCCTCACCTGATTTAGTGTAAGCTCTGTGAATCCAATGTATTTTAGAAAGTTCAACAAACCTAGGTTTGCCACTGTGTATCAAACAACAGCTAATTGGGGCTGGGGAATGTGCTGTGCAAGTTGTAGCTGGGAACCAACAAAAAGGAAGAAAACTGTGATAAGATGGAAAAATGAGCCAAATGGTCACCAATACAGAGGAGAAAAGGACCCCACCACCATCACCATGATCAAACTCCTCCCAGTTCAGACCTCAGGGTGCTGATAACTCCTTTTAAACCTTCCCTGTTTTTCTTGAGGAAGAATGAAACTGGCAACCTCAGCACCAGAGTGCCAGCTACCCCAGAGTGAGCGTAACATTGGGAAGATAGAGCTTTTTTATAGCTATTGAATTAAAGGTATTGTTAAAGAGGCTTTTATTTATTAATTTGATAATTTGCTTCTTGGATGGTTAAAACATTAATTGAACCAATAATACGATGTTTTTTCTTTTTTCTGTAACAAGTTTCTGAGTGTGGCATTATCTGTTAACCCACAGGATTCTGGCAAAAATGTAGTCTGCTATGGCTTTTCTTGAGTGTCTTGTTTGACACATGCAGTCATGGGGAAGAACATCCAGAAGCTTTAATTTTAGAATAGAAGCACTAAAATCATTCCAAGAGGAAAGCAGAAAAGTAGATGTTTGTGTTACCAATGTAGGAGGAATGTCATGGATATTTTCATTGTTTTTTTTACAATCCACAAGAGTCAGACCAGTGCAGCAGCTAAACTCTTAAAAGGTTTGCAGAGGACTCGATTAGATTTCCTTTGAGGATTCAGGACTAGTAGATCCTGGAATGATAAGTTTCTTTTTTTAAAAAGATACCATCATTATACCTCTCTGACAGATAATGTAACTCTACTTGTGTGCAAACTCTGTCTTCCCTTGAATAACATTTCTGACAGCATTTTACTTTTTTTTCTCTTGGTCTTTAAAAATCAAAAGGGCTAATACATCTATGGTTATAACAACACCAACAATCAGACCCCCAAACAGGAAAAGCTATAGCTTGGCTGCAGAAAAAAAGTGCCATCTTTTATAAAAATAATTAGTATAATCTTGCATAATGAAAAGGAGATGCTATCTTATAGCTCAAATTTCTCAGTTTGATCTTTAGCACCTGTACAACCTAATACATACAAGGTTGTAGCAAGTACTTTAAAAAAATAACAACAGAATGTGGTTCATTGCGGAATCTTGGACCATATTTAGATTTTTAGTTATTCATTATGCACATAAAATTCACTTTAGGTGGAAGAATGTGCAGCTAAAGTAATCTCATTTATTGCCGATTCCTGTTTATTACTGATAAGCCGTATCGGTATTTGATGCAGGAATAATGTTAATTAAGGTTCATCTTGTATGCTTTCAGTGTAGGTAATCAAAATGAGAAATTGCTTAAGTATTGGGCCCATTGCACAGTAAGTTTACTTTCTGAAGAACTCTAGTGTAGAGGACCTTGGGATTGCTCCTGTTTCTACTGACATCAAAAGTAAGACTCCATTGGGCCTTTCCAAATGTAAATGATCAGGTCCCCATACTCAGAACTGCCCCCCCTCAGTCACAGGGAGATTTATGTGACCTCATCTCAATTGTTTGCAATTACTTCAAGTATTTCTCACTAAAGAAGATAAAGCTATATTTTACTATATGGAGAACGGTTTGTACCAGTGCAAAAGATGCCTGCCATAATGATATACAACTTCAGAAATATACATTTTTCCTCACCGTTGCCCTGGTTTATTGTCAATGTAATTAGAAGAGCTTTAGATTTATATTCCTTTACAAATCTATCTGTTATTTTATTCCTTCATTGCAGATAATTTTCAGATTAATGATGTTGTTGACTTTCTATCTCTCAGCATTAGCTGATGCCATTATTTGCATCCACATTAAATGTGGAAAGATGTTGGTTTATGTTTTTGATTATTTTTACTTTAAGTAGCTGGTCATGTCAGACTGACAAATACACTAAACATTAATGAATATTATTGACCACTGCTGTGACACAACAAATGATTTTCACAGTCTTGATACAGCAAAAAGTCCTTAACATTCTTGTTCTAAGCAAAATCATGATGAAAGTTGGGTGATGTAGCAACAGAGATTCATCTAATGGGAGAATAATTAATATCCTAAACAGCTGCTATAGCTCAATATTGAAATAAAATGACTGGTCTGTTAATTAAATACACCTGCATAGGGTATGATGTCTTCTTATTCATGTGGAGATACAAAACCATAATCATTATTTCCCATCAGGACTGCAAAAGCGATGGCAACAATCTGTAAATTGTAAATCTGTAAACTGTAGATCTGTAATCTGGTAAAACAGTTTTGTTTTACCTCTCTTCACCATTATCAGGGTTCCTTTCAGTCCTAACTTCCCTTGAACGCTCACTAGCTGTTGCTTGAAGAAGTGGTATGATAGCACACTCTGTATTGTTTTCAGCTATTACCAGCAAGAATGTGGTAAGAGACCTTCCTCTGAAAGAGGAACATCAGGAAATTGTCCAAGGAAAAATCAAGGTAACACTGTCTAAAAAGTTGTGGGAGATGATATGACTTTTATCACAGACATTGGTTTCTATTAACCTGGAATTATCAGCTTCAAATCATTAATATTTGAGGACATGTTCATTCATGATTAATCCCATTTGATATAGAAAGTCAGACAGCAAATGGGCATGATTTTGTAGGAGCAGGTATTTAGTGGATACAGAAGTAAAAATAAGTAACAAAAATGATTAAAGGTATAAAGAGATAATGGTAAAGTAAGATCTAATGACTTGCGCCAGGGGAGGTTTAGATTGGATATTAGGAAAAATTTCTTCACGGAAAGGGTTATCCAGCTTTGGAACAGGCTGCCCAGGGAACTGGTTGAGGCACCATCCCTGGAGGTGTTCAAAAGACAGGTTGACATGGTCCTCAAGAATATAGTTTAGTGATTTTTTTCTTTTTTTTTAATTGCTTATTTCTTATTTATTTTTTGTCAGAGTTAGGTTGATGGTTGGACTAGATGATCTTTAAGGTCCCTTCCAACCTAGACGATTCTATGATTCTATGATTCTATGACTATCTATCAATAAGTTTTGTCATGATAAATGAAAAGCTCGTTGAATACAGCTTCAGGTAACAACCTCAGCATTCCTGGTATCAAATGAATATGGTATTAATTTCCTTAAGCATTTGGTTCTATTTTTAGCATCAATCTCATTAGAATGCTATTATTTGGCACCTTTCTTTGTTTTTGACAAATTTTAATTACCAGTCTCTTGGAATATAGAGAGCATTTATGAGCTGTAAGCAGTCTGAAATTTCAGTATTATAAATCCAAATATTGTCTGGGAAAAAAGAAATAGTTCTTGCTGCTCAAAGGATTTCATGGAGGAGCTTTTAATCTCCTTACAATTGTACTGTTCTTGATATTTGGCTTAAAATTGACTGTCTCTGCCAAAGACCTTTATTTCTGCTTCTAACTCATGCTAATTGTGCTGGATCAAGACAAGTCATATTTTTACTGCTAGATTTCCAGAAATTTAGTTTGCCAACTGTTAAGGAAACTAGTGTTCATCAAATGGAGATGCTATACCAATTTTTGGCATGGTTGGAAGCCCCTGTGCATCTGGAGAAGAAAGGTTTTGTGGTTTAGACCCATCAAAAGGAATTCGCTACGAAGACATTCTAAATAGCTAATTTTTTTTCCTGAAGATGAAATAAATACTTGCTTTCAAAAACCATTTCTGTATATAGAAAGAGGACATGCTTAATTCTGTTCAGAGTATTTGATAATTTCTTTGCTTACAATAGGGAGAAATATTATGTGGATGCAGGTATTTTTCAAGGGTTTCCCAGTCAGCATCTCTAGCATCAGTGTGGGTAGAAATTTTTTTCCCTTAAGAATATTTGTCCTGTTTAATTTCTTCTAGCTTCTGAATCAAATAATTACTTTCCCAATTAAACACATGGCTCATCCTGTTCCAGTAAGTACATATTGGCAATACCAGATAGAAGGTTTATTTAAACATATTCTGACTGAAGGATCCAAGTTGTGCTGATGGGGAGCCAAGTTCAAGAAGCTCACTGAAACGTCCCGGTTGTGCAGGGAGGATGCCAAACCTGGGATGGCAGCAGACCATGCAGGATGATACTTTTATCATTGGCTAAGCCTACCACTCTCTGACTAGGGGTCTTTTTTTTGATCCATGAAGTAAGAAGGACTTGGATAATGAGTAGTAAAGTGGCTTAGGAAAGTATGAACGTTTCTGGTTTTCCAGAATGACGCCTAAATTCAACCAGTAATTGAAACATTATTTCTAACTTTTTTCTGCTCTTTCATTCTTCAGGGTTAACAATATGAAGAATACAACTCAGAATAGGGACAGTGACTTACTGGAGGCTAGGGTCCTTATTTAGCTCACCAGATTATGGCTAAATTCATACTTATCAAATGTCAGTTGCTTATTCAGTTAACTTCTGAGCATAGACTTTGCATTTTCCATGGTCCTAAGCGAGTTGTCCCTTTTTAATTCAATTAGTCTTGTCCACGGCTCCAACATTTCACAAGGTTAATATATTAATGTTTTTATGGAAAGATGCCAATCACTCCTAAACTTTGCCTGAAGAATCACTTCAAGTGAAAGTACACTTAAGAAATTTGAATGTTAAATGTACATTTTTAGTGGATATAAATCCATGCATAGTCTTCTATGCTTCTAGACCTACTTAGCTGAGCAATAGTTTTGTTTACTGATCTGTACCACAAGGAAAGAATTACTTCTGTAAGTGCAACAGTTCTGTTTCTTGGAACACTTTCACAAGTATTTTTTATCTCTATGTCAGTAATTGCAAAGTCTGAGACAAATCAGCTTATGTTTCATTTTCAGACGCAGGACATTTTCTTTAGTGTTATTTCTTTTATTACCACTAGTGGATTTAACATTGGCTTTCAATGTTGGAGCCAGATAAGTGTCACTGTCTTGTTCATCCATTATAGAAGAGAAAGATCCTAATTATTAGGTTGAGAAAAGAGAGAAAAAGAAGCAACAGAAATCATATTCTTCTTTCCTTCCCTAACATCTACCTGTCCCAGACAAGGCCTTCAACCTTCTGCAAATCCAACTCATTAATGGATGTGTCACTCAAATATCTTTTTTGCAAGTAGCAAGAATTCTCTTCAGGAAAGACATTTAATCCTTACAGATGTGTATGTCCTCTCCATGGCTATTCTCTGTGAAGCAGTTACTGCTACTGGTGCTGCTGCTGCAGAGGCCAGGCAAGGAAAGGCTAGAAAAGCAATGTGTTCCTTTCAGAAACTAAAAAGGTGTCAGAATGTCCCAAGCTGAGTTTACATAGGTATTACCGCCTTTTTAATTTGGAATTTTTGGATAAAAAATAACCTTTATTTTCCCCAAACTAGAAAAGGACAAAGCTCTATTTCTTTCACTGCTTTATCTCAGTGTTTTCCTTTCTCTACCCTTTTCCTGTGGCTAGTACAGAAAAATAAAAATGGAGAGCGCAAAAAACAAAATCCAAAACAGCTTGAGTGGATCAGTGGGTAGTAAAGCTTGACATTAGCATTGCATGATATATGCCATTGTTGCTAGTGAAATAGCAACAGAGTGCAGCAGAAGCACAGAGGTTTGGTGCTGGGCATTTACAACACATATTCCCATGGATCTTTAATCAAGTGCTGTTTTAGAGTCCTTGCCATGCTTTAAAGTCTCAACTGGAAGGTAGAAAAATTGTACAAAGCTCAAGGACATTGAGATGGCTATTTACTTTGCCATGGCTCCATGATATAAACGGGCTGTGATCATGGTTCTGCTCATAAAAGTCCTTGGTAAGAAAATTTTGCAGAATCAGTTGATTCTCTTCCTTTAAATGTAAAGGTATTGATGTGACATTTCTTTACTAGTTGCTTCATTTTAATCATTCCTCTCCTTCACTGAAAATCCTCCCCAAAACCCCAAAAAAGCAAACAAAAACCTTTAGCTTTTGTGTGATCTGTAGTGCATCCAGGTCAGTTTGAGAACCATGTTTTGAACAGATGTAGTATACTTGTAGAAATGTTTTTATAAAAATTTCATTCCATTCAAATGTATTAATTCTGGAAAGGTTATCACTGTAATCATTTGCATAACTGAAAAACCTTCCTTGATCCCTTTTTATTATTTTTTTTTTACATAACACGGATAGTTCAGCAATGATATCTAAAGAAGACTGTGAAGGAGTAAATAGAATGATTAAACTTTATTTGGTTAAAATAAAGACTAACTGAAATACTTAAATCTTCTCTTTTTCTTAACTTGTGCCAGCATCTTTCTCAAATTTTTGCCTGGTGTCTGCATAGACATAAAATAAAATCAATGTGCAATTGCATTACTTTTGATTTTTCTAGGTCGGTACATTTAGGAGAATTTGTTTCCATGAGAACAGATTGCCGAGGAAATCATTCAGCTTACATCTTACAGGACTGATCAATGAATTCTGGATTTGTTGCAGGTAAAATGTCCTGCATTGACTGCATAGAGGGATTACATTAAATCAGGCATGTTTAGGGATATACCAAGAATACTTTTGTTTTCTTTCCTCTTTGATGACAAAGCCTTATGAATTAACCAACATCCTGATCAGAAGTCACAGTACAAGGCAGACTTGGTAGTCTAATTTTGGAGGAATGCAGGTCCCCTTTTTTTGTCTGCCTAAATGCAGTATATGTTGGAGATTCAGTATTTTTATGTGTTTACATTCAACTAAACTACTTTTAAGTAGGTGGCTGAAGCTTAATATAATTGTTCAAAACTCTGAATGGACCTCCAGTTTTAGAAAAAATTACCAGCATGTTAGACATGGGAAAAACTGAATGCCATTTTTTTTTTCTTAATGACTGTTTTTTTTCTTGTTGCACTTGACTTTTTTTGGCTTGTGGACATGTGATATTTTGCATTGTGAATGAAAAAGAAAATGTGTAAACTAAAAGAGATGTCGATGACTTCACCTCCCAAGCCTCTTACTTTAGGTTTCTTTTCTTGGTAGCCCACTCTTCAGAAGATGTAAAAATATCCTGAGAGCGCCCAAGCAAAGATGACTGTCATAAAGGGCACACTGGTCCTTCAGGCTTTGGATTTTACTGTTATAGGATATACCCTGTATAGTTGCTATGCAGTTTTTAGATGGGAATTTGCTTGATCTGTTTCCTTCAGTAGCAGTTTCCTTTGGAATTGCATCACAAAGTACATATTTTTATCAAACTCTCTATTACTAGAGTATAAGATATAGGAGAAAATTACAGATTAATGATTGTGCAGACTTTTATAAAAATTTATGTATGGAAGTAAAAGGAATAATGCATGTGATTATAATGTGACCTGCAGATCTATGAGCACTTCAAAAATCTGTATGCAGTTTGTAACTGACTAAACTAGGGGCCTTCTGTGATGGAGTGACTGCATCACTGGACAAGGGAAGAGCTACTGTTGTCATCTACCTGGACTTTTTTAAGGCCTTTGATATTGTCCCCCACAACATTCTTATTGCTAAATTGGAGAGATATGGATTCAATGGATGGACTGTCCTGCACCAGGGAAGGAACAACCCCATGCACCTGCATATGCTAGGGTCTGCCCAGTTGGTAAAGCAGCTTTGCAGAGAAGGACCTGGAGGTCCCAGTGGACACCAAGTTGAACACGAGTCAACAAAGTGCCCCTGCCACAAAGAAGGCTAACAGTATCCTGGGTTGCATTAAGAGGAGTTTTGCCAACTGGTTGAGAAAGGTGATCCTTGTATTGGAAATGAGCCCTGTTGTCTTTTCTCTTCTTTCTGGGGTGCCATGTTGCCACAAAACTTGTTTCAGGGCCCAGCATGGTCTTTTGGGCTGAGGCTCCAGGTGCGGCCACGTTCCCTGAATGCAGTATAAAGCATGTTTCTCGTTCCTTGCCCTGTCCGGATTGGCTCAAGGGCTATCACACAAGCTACCTATGGTCATTTCAAAGGCTTGTTACTGCTCAGGGCCACTGCTGAAACAGTTCTTTCAGGTCATTTGCTACAAACTGCTCAAAACCTGACTGTAACCCAGCATATGCATTCTCAACAAATCCAAAACACCCAAGAGTGTTTAGGTTTCTTTTTTCCTTAGCTGGTGGGGACATGGCTGTTATTTTATTTATCACATCCATTGAAATATGATGATGCCCATCTTGCCATTTTATCCCAAAAACTAGATCTACTCCACAAGTCCTTTGACCTTGTTTTGTTTCATGGCAAAACAAACTTTCAGAAGGGTCTGGTTTATTTTTTTTCTTTCTTTCTCAAACAGTTCCTCTGCTGTGTTGTCCTACGTAATGATGTCAGTACAACACGGTCATGAACAACGAGCTCTAGGTTACTGTACTGGAGCAAGGGGGTTGGACTAGGTGACCTCCAGACAGCCCTTCCCATCTAACCCTCCTATGAAGCTGTTATTCTGTGATTCAGTGGTTACTGAAACAATGCTATGTTGTTCTAATCTCTAGTGTTTTGGCACAGCATTGACATGTTTTGCCAGCAGGCCATCTATGGTGCATCTTGTGGATTTAAAGCTGGTCACCTCTTGCACTGTCCTTGAAGAGACAACAGAAGGTACCCTTTGTGCCAGTGGTGTGACCGTACTTTGGGTGCTGCAAAGATGTGTATGTACCCTATGTACCATAATGCCAAACTAGCTGTATTTAATATGTTGAATTTGAGCCCTTCTGAGGTGAGTTTGTGTTGTGTATCAGTAGGCAATTTCTCTAATTCGAACATGTCTTTTTTTGCTTGTCCGAGGTAGGTATTTTATCCACTTTAACTGTAAACATTTCCAGGTCATTAGTTGTTAACATGACTTTGTATTAAGTATTCTGTGGCTCAGACCTTATTTTTCCTAGTACCAAGGTGTCTGAAGATGCCATAAAAAGTCATTAAAACTTTCTGAAGTTTGTAATTAACTTATTGTTATGGGCTCCTTCCTCATTTAAGTATAATGCCAGGCATGAACAAACTCCTTCACTCCAATAAAAGAGTGTCCTTGTTTGAGAACAGCCAAAAACTGTCACAACTACCTGAAAAGAGGTTGTAGAGAGGTGGGTGTTGGTCTGTTCTCCCAAGTGAATAATGACAGGACCAGAGGAAATGGTCTGAAGTTGTGGCAGGGGAGGGTTAGATTAGTTATTAGGAAGAATTAGTTTATTGAGAGGGTGGTCAGGCACTGGAACAGCCTGCCCAGGGAGGTGGTGGAGTCACCATCCCTGGAGGTATTTAAGAAACATGTAGATATGGCTCTTCAGGGCATGCTGTAGTGCCCAAGATTATTGGTTTGTGGGCGGGTGTGATGTGGTGGGGTGTTGTGTTTTTTGTTTTGTTGTTGGTGTGTGTTTGTTAGGGGTTTTTTGTTTGTTTTCTTCTGTTTTGTTTTGTTTTTAAGGTTGGACTCGATGATCTCAGAGGTCCCTTCCAACCATGGTGATTCTGTGATTCTGTGAAAATGTGAAAATGTCTGTAGAGCATGGCATAAGGCCGGGTGGAGCATCTGGCTAATGCTTACAAGGTAAAAGCACCCGGATGGACTTTAAATCCCAGCGCATGTAGAAGCAGTAGCAATCCTCAGAAGCCCCCAAAGGATGCCTGACGATGCCTGACCTTACAGAGTCAGCTGTTTCAAAGGACTTTTTCCGTAAACCATGCATAGACTGATGCTTGGGAGTATTACCAGGTAACTTTGTTGCCATTCTTGACATGATATGCCAACAAATGAGGGCTCCTTCTCATTAAAATGTTTAAATACATGAATGCAGATAATTTTGGAAATCATTCCTGTAGAAGGCTTCCACAAGTTATAAAACACATAAGAAATAAACAATCACAATCCAAAGAAACAACTTTCTAGATTCAGATCCCAAGTGTTTTAAGGACTGCTGAGTGTTATGACCCATAGCTTGACACAGACAAACCTTAAAAACTTTTCCCAGTTAAAAGTCTACTGTGAAAGAAAAACACTTGAAGTGCTGCTTTGCTTTTGTTTTAATTTGCTTTATTAATATTTTCATATATGATTCACTATTGTCCAAGCATTATTTTTCATCACCATCTTTCTCATCACCCCTGCAGTAGTCATGTTCCCAAGATTAAGACTATAAATTTCCTATGCTGATTCTTTAAGGAGAAAACCACATGAGATGCAGAGTGAGAGCTGCAGTCTGAGGCTGTTATAAATCTTTAGTCTTTTTACACCACACGGAGCCCTAAGGAAGCGGTACCCAGGATCGTATATCATAGCTTTTCATGCATTTCAGGCTGTACTTGTACTATGCTGGAAATATATTTATGATGTCACCTGAGGAATTATGTGGGTATCAGATTGATAGAATGGCAATAGGTAACTTTTAGAGATGAAAAGGAGAGAAAAAAGGATGGCATGCCTCTAGTATCAAGGATTAGAAGACAAGAGAGTGGAAAGTAGGAGAGAAGAGAGAAATTGAAGGATTTTGGTTTCTAAAGCAAACTATAAATAAAGGAGAATTGACCTAAGCAGTAATCAGTTGGAGATCCTCTCCAGATGTTCTGAGAAGATTCAGAGCTTCCTTTTCCTGAAGGTTTTGCAGGCTAGAAAAATTTGAGTCTTAGGTAAGTATTTGAAAAGCATTCTCTGTTTGACATACAGACAGTTTTAAAGACAGCTAGAAATTCTGAATCTACTTTTTGTTTCTATTGCTATTCATGTGGCTTAGCTGGAGAAAGAAAAAATGTTTTTTCACATTATCTATATATGGATGTGCTTGTCATACCGGGAAATGAGAAACTGACTTCAGCTTACGCAAAAAAAAGATGGTATGAAACACATAAAGTACATTAACTGGTACGATAGGAAGAAATCTGTTTGATAACATTGATTTTTATTAAGATATCAATTGCAAAAATAGCACAGTAAAAAATCCAAAGACATTAAATGTTTTTTGAGTTGTTGGTGTTCCTTTTAAATTCAATTAAAATTAAACAGTGAAAAAAGATTGAGGAGGTTCAGCGGTGAGGGGAAAAAAAGTGGAAAGACTGCTTGCACACTCTTGTACCTCCAGTTGTCTTGTTACCTATGTTAAAAAGTTATTACTCTGAGCTCCTGATGCTTGCTTAATGTATTGGGATATACTGTATCTTCCCTTAACACAAGTCATAAGTCCTGCTAGCAGCTTCAGTTCTTAAGACAGGAAATTTATTTGTATGAATGCCTAAATATTCTGTCACTACATGACTTGCGGTGTCCATACTGTAACAGAGTGGGCATTGTGTGTAGGGTTTGCCCTGATACAGCCAGACTTCTGTAGAAGAGAAGAACCTTTATATGCACTCATAGAATCATAGAATAGTTTGGGTCAGAAGGGACCTTAAAGATCACCTAGTCCAACCCCCTGCCATGGGCAGGGACAGCTTCCAGTAGACCAAGTATACCTTCCAGTAGACCAGGTCATGGCATGATTTGAGATCAGGTAATGTTCCGATGTGACTGAGTTTACTTTTAAAGCATCATTAAAATGTTGCTCTCTGAGAAGTAGGACTTCATAGTGAAACATAAAAAATTTATAAATCAAATCTGCAGATATAAATGTATCCTCTGAGGTATCAACTTAGAACCATAGAATCATAAGATTGTCTATGTTGGAAGGGACCTTTGAGATCATCTAGTCCAACCACCAACCTGATTAAAAAAAAAGTCACTAAACCATATCACTAATACTATGTCAACTTGTCTTTTAAATGCCTTCAGGAATGGTGCCTCAACCACTCCCCTGGGCAGCCCATTCCATTGCTTAATCACCTTAGCATGATTTTAAAGAATTTTATTGTTTTTAAGCCTTCTTTACCTAAATTATGTATTTATTCACCTTTAAGGTAACTTTGCTCTACTTCATCTTATTGTATCATAAATAAAACAGTTAGAGTTAGAAGGGACCTTAGAGATCATCTATTTCCAACTGGCCAGCCCTGGGCAGGGACACCTCCCACTAGAGCAGGTTGCTCAAAGCCCCATCTAACCTGTCCTTGATGGCCTCCAGAGATGGGGCATCCAAAACTTCTCTGGGCAATCTGTTCTAGTGCCTCATAATCCTGACAGTAAAGAATTTCTTCCTAATATCTAATTTAAATCTCCCCTCTTTCAGGTAAAAGTATTTAATGTAACTAAAAAGTATTTAATGTAATGTTAAACATTTAGTGAAACTGATAGACGAGAATTTCCTCTTGGATTAATTTTCAAGTAACTGCTCTTTCTCTTTTTGTGATGCTTGTCTCCACCTTGAATGCAATGCTGACAGATTAAGGTTAAAGGCCTGCTCTCCTAAAATACAGGGCTGTGGTCCTTCATTTTACCCTGCTCCCTCCTCTTAGGATCTTGAACTCTACCATCTCACTGGTCACTGCACCAAAGTTGCCCTCAATTTTCGCACCCACAACCAGCTCTTCCTTTTTCATAAGTACCAGACCCAGAAAAGTACATTCTCTCCTCCATCACCTATGTTGGCTTCTCAATCACCTATGTCAGGAAGTTGTCATCAGCGGACTCCAGAAATCTCCTAGGTTGCTTGTGCCCCATTGTGTTGTCCTTACAGCAGATATGGCAGTTAAATCTCTAGATCACTGCTTATTTACAGAGCATTGCATGAAAATGATATCAGATACAAGTGACTTTAATGATGACTGCAGTTCTTTCATACAAAATAAAATGTATACAGAAATAATAATAATTAAAGATTCAATATGAGTTTATGGAAAATTAATTCCACTAAATTTACTGAAGTTCTAAGTATTACAAATCTGTTTCTATTTTATTAACACAATGATAATTAAATTTCTCTAACACATTGTACTTATTATACAGCATTTTTATTAAGAATCTGCAATGGTATTAAAGAAAAATGGCACATATTAAATGGATTGAATGTGAATTAGATAATATACCTCAAAACAGAATGAGGAAAGAGCCACAAACTAGTTGAGTCAATGAGAATGGTTTTAGTCTTATGTTATTTTTCTTCCAAATCATTGACCAAATCTTCACTGACAGATGTGAAGGTGTTACAAAATTCAGGGAAATGGTCATTAATGAATTAATGAAGAGGATACAGCACTTGTACAATATTAATTATTTTTTTATCCAATTACAAGAATCTTATTTTTTACCGTGACTAGGTGTATGATCATACATCAGTAACAAAGAAGTTATTTATTAGCAGCAGAAGCTACTGGAAGACTAGACCTCACTGTTTCCATTAAACTAATGATAATTCTTACCTTTAAAGTGATTTAGCAGTAATGAACAACCAGTGATGAATCTAGAGCTGGCTCTTGCTCTGTGATGAGTGAACTGGGATCCCAGGAATGTAGGAGAAAGAGATGTGAGGCAGCTGGAATCAGGAAGAGTGGACCCATGGTGAAGATCTTGTGGAAGAGCAACTCCCTGAAAGGGACAGGTAATAGGAAATTATCAGCTATCATTATCCTGAATAAGATAGCCAATATTTCCTCTTTATTGCATCTCATGCTACATCTAGACTAACAAGGTTTGGTTTGAAATTAATGGACCTAGGAAGTGAAAAGCATAGTCATCATGTCCAAACTATTTCTTGGTTATCTTTACTTAACAGTTTTATGTGGAAAAACATTCAGTCTGGGTTTCTGACTGCAATCTCCAGCTTTTTCATGCTTGTTTCTCTATGGTGCCAACAAAGCAGTTTCAGCACTAAAATTTTAATCTGCCTCTACTTCTCATTGGAAAACTTAAATTAAATAAATAATTTAAAAATTTTAGTAGTTGTTATTGCACTATGACAGTCTACTTATACATTTCAACTTGTCAAAAGAATGATGGGTTGTTATGGGTGTTTTAATGAAAGATTATATTAAAAATACCAGAGTAATATAAAACATATTGCAAATGAGCTCAAAATTAAAGGCACTTCATGTCCTTTATTGGATTCCTATAGTTTTGCTTGTGTTCAGACTAATGGCTTAATGTATGTGATGGGAATGCAGAAATCAAGCTGGTGTATCAAGCATGCTTAAACACTAGAGATTTACTATTTCCTTTTTCTCTGGACTACACCATTGATTTTCATATATATATACATATATACATATGTATGTGTGTAAATATTTTTAAAACATGCACATAGATTTAACACGTTGCATATAACTATATGCATATTCATATTTACATTTTATCTAGATAAATGCAGTGCAAGGAGAACAGTTTACATAAGGAGAAGAGCTTGAATTGATGACTGCACGCAGAGATTGTAGTACATTTCAAGCAAACATCTTAGGCCGCCTCTCTTGGTACAGTTGGGAAGATTTGCAAGGGACAGGTAACATGAACTGGTTTTAAAATCATCTTAACTAAGAATACCTGTTGTATCCTGGACTCTGTATTGATGTGCAACTGTTGTGACTTTTATACTACAAAATCCTCAAGATGCCAATTTTAGTGAATGTAAAATGAGGACCAAGAAACTGAAATATCCAACTATTTACAGTAGCCCTTGGGTAAAAATAACTCAAAAATCTGTCTTTATATTTAAATTGATTAGGATTAGGTTCTCATAGCTTCTCTTCCCAGGTTTATGCCAGTATTGCACAGGTAGAGAAGGTAAATCAATGAAGACATAAAATGTCTCTTATGTAAAACTGAAGAACTGTGTGTTATTGGACAGAATTTTTTACAGGAAATTCAGTTATATGAATGAAATATCCCTAAGATCCTCAGAGTGGATTGTGGGAATTATGTGTATAGTAAAATAATAATACAATTTCCCCTTTAGCAGGCTAGAAGAAATTGTTAGTGACTTACTTGTTCTATGACTGTGTCCGGTGTCCTGGTTTGAGGTAAAACAGGACCATTTTTCTAGTCAGTAATTTTACTTTTCAGCTAAGGTTCTGATAAATAACTGATCTCTTTGAAATCAATAGCATATTTTTCATAAAGTGTCTACTTCCAGAGTGATAAGGCCTGATGTTTATAATTAATACCAAGGGTTGGTACACAGAGAGGCTCTTGCTTACACTTATTGCTATAGCCAAGGTCAGATAACTTTATGTTGGAGGGCCAGAGGAGGAAGAACATAGAGGGGACATCCCTGTGTGGATCAAAAGGGTTAGTTGAGGAGTTAGTTAGGGGAGGACTCTGTCTGCCTTTGATCCTGATCCGTGCGTTCCTGAATCTGGGTTCTGAGTTCAGCTCCCATCCATTGCTGAGTCCAGTCTGAGGACTTTCCCAGTTACTGCCAGTGATGTGATCGTCATCCTGGAAGCTTGATACGGTTTTGCACATATTGTGTATATATATCAGCAGTTTTCATCTAAAGACCCCATGGAGCATTCTGACTACTGTTAATAAGTACTTAATGGAGTGAAATCTCTGGAATAATAACCTATTAATCAGTAGTCTCATGCTTCCTAGAGCACTCCCTCCTGGAAGCACAGGACCCGAGTTGGGGCAACTACTGCTTTATCACTTGAAGCTAGGCTGATGAATTCCTGGAGTGCATGCGCCACAGGATGTGGGGGAGAGTAAGATATGAGGGCATCCACCTCTTACCTAATGTTAGAGCCAGTCAAAGCACAGGAATGAAAGTGGACTTCCAGAGTTAGTTATCCGAAATATGTTTTCCCTTATTCCCTTACCTGCACTGATAGCTGACTTAGACAGAAGTTGTGTCAAAAGAGACCAGAATTTTTCTGTCACACTTTCAGCTCTAAACAGTTGGCTAGATCTAGGCTGCCCTTGCTTTGTACGGTATGACCTGCAATTCATTGAGTTCCAGCTTTCTAGTGGCTCAACTTCATAAAAGGCAGAAGCTGTCCATTGCAAAGAGATTTTTTTTTTTTTCTGAGATGTTACCTTTTTCTCAGGCTGAACATAGACGTATTTTCTGTAGGTGAGTGGTCTCACCAGTAGCTTATTACATAAAAGGTTGTCACTAAAGCTTGAGAGTTCTTGCTATGTGTATGTTATCTTCTCCAGAGTTGCTAAATCTTACAGCAAAATAGGCTTAAGGGAGCAACATAAAGCTTGAGGAAGACGGTGCCTTTCTCTCCCAAGCAAGCACATCTGACTATGTGTGAACAGTTAATTTAAGCCTATAGGACACTAGGGCTCAGTAGAGAAGGATAAAAGAATATAGACATCTATTTACAGTCCTGGAGAAAGGGGGGAATAGATTGCTAAAGGCAGATGTGTTTCAGATGCTTTAATTCCTAACCGAGTTTATGAAGACTGCTTCAACAGAGTATTCTCATATTTTTATGAGATAACTGAGTTTCTTAGTAAACGGAAATGGTGTATATCTTGTCTATCTTGGCATTAGTAAAGCATGTAATGCAGTACAATGTTGAAAAATGTAGGTTAAAATGAGGAAGACGGGCTTTTTAAACAATGATGAAGTGGGGAAAAAACTAGCTGAAGGAGAGGAATTGATTTGTGACCAAAAAAAGAACATATTACTAGTGAAATTCTTGAAGGTCAGATCTTAAGTCTTATTTAGTATCTTGACTTAGTATCTTACTTAAAGTCTTATTTAGTATTATTATGACATTGATAGTAAAAAATTAAAGGAGTAGTAAGCTGATGCAATGTTTTTTTTATGAAAAAAAAAGTTGGGAGATGTCAGTACAGAGGAAGATCAAAATATCATATTGGAGGGATGACCTTTCACATATAACCCCATCCTGTATGCCTCAAAGTCTGGAATAACGGATCAGGAATTAAACTTAATAATATAAAAGTATGACCATATGCTTTATCTCAAAAGTAACCCAAAAGCTTAAGTGAAGAAGCCTAGGAATCAATGATAGAATTACAAGACATCAACAATGAGATGTAGCTACAAAAAGGTAACAGCAGTTCTTAGATATATCAAGAAAGATACATCTGCATGTGTGGAGAGGAATCATCATGCAATGACAATTCACCATTTACAGTACCAATATAGTTGTGTTCACTCATTGTCAAGCTGCAAAAATTGCAAAAGTCCCTCTATTAGAATAATGCAGGAAGTATGTACCCTTTCTAAAAGAGTACATCAGAAGACTGGATTATTTGGCAAAATGAAGGCATAAGAGGCATATGATTGTTCTCTTCAAACACGTTAGTTGAAGTACAAGAGCTGTTCAAACAAATGATAGTTGTAGCATAGCTATAAGTGGTTGTTAAATCGGATAGGAATACATTTAAGTTAAAGCAGAAAATACTTTTTGATAATCATAGGAATGAAATTTTGGATCAGTAACTAGTAAAAGTAACAGACACAAGATATCTAAGACTTTTTTTTAAGGTAGAGTTTGTTGAGTTTATCAAATCATAGTCATAGAATGGTTAGAGTCGGAAGGGACCTTAAAGATCATCAAGTTCCAACCCCCCTGCCGTGGGCTGGGACACCTCCCATTAGAGCAGGTTGCTCACTTCCAGGGATGGGACATCCACAACCTCTCTGGGCAACCTGTTCCAGTGCCTCACCATCCTCACAGTAAAGAACTTCTTTCTGATATCTAACCTAAACGCCCCCTCTTTCAATTTGAAACCATTACCCCTTGTCCTGTCACTACACTTCCTGACAGAGAGTCCCTCTCTGGCTCTCCTGTAGCCTTCTTTCAGATACTGGAAGGCTGCTATATAAATCATATAAATAATGTGGTTATCTGCAGTAGAAGGAGATGACTGAAGAAGTTCTGAGCTCCTAAATGAAATAAGATACAGCAGTGATAGATATCACAGAGATATTTAAGATGGACTGATCATTTGTCTATCATTCTTCCTCCCGAATAACCTTGAGGAATTTTGTGAATTGACTGGCTGCAATACGTTATTTTTCACGTAATACGTGACAATTTATGTTGATCACCAAGACACATCCCATACAGCTGTGGTGTTATTATTAAAAGGCTTATCAGCTTTTTTCTGGAATGTGTATCCTGCTTTTATCACAGAAGTTTTTCTGAAACATAAGCAGCAGAAGCAAACTACCCAAAGCAGAACATGTAGTTATCTACTGTCTGAGTATATCTAAGTATTTACGAGTCTACATAATTGCACTGGAATTTATTTCTCTTCAGCAACTTGAGAACTTACAGAGCTATAAAAGATTTAATACAGCCAGAAATATTGTTATTGCTTTCTACAGGATTAAGTGTATGCATTTTGTTATTTGCTTTCTTTTCTCGTAACAGGTACTGTAAATGAGAAATAAACACTAAAAGACTCCACAGCACTATATCTATCACACAAAGGAAAGTAGTTTTAAAAATAGCTCTATCCTTTGGACAAGAAAGTAAAGAAACACTCAGAATAGCAAGGCACTTTGGCTATTCAAGAGTTTGGTAAAAGAGGAATCAAGCAAGGGTTTGCCCTTAACAATTTGGCTGCACTCTTTTGTAGTAAAAGATAAAAATATCAATTGTGTTCCACTGAATTTAAGGAAAAATGTCACTTCATTGCCATTGTTATGCACAAACACATTAGGAAAAGTTATAGATTATTTTATTAAATATAATAGGCAGTAACAACACGTATTAAAAGTGCGAGTTTTGGAATCTGAAGATTTAACCAACTGAAGTTCAAATACATCTTCAGTATTGCACTGATGTCTTTTATTTTGCTTAGTCTCTCCTTTGGAAGAAGATTTCACTAAGTAGGATTTAATAGCAATTTAATAATGTGTTTAGCACATGTTAAATACATATACTGAGTCAACTGATAGAAGGAGATTTTGTTGTATAACACCCAAATATATAGGAGACCAAGAAAAGAGAAAGAATAAGAAAATATCTTATGTAGAAGGAACATGGAAGAAAGAAAGAAAAGTATGTCCTTGAAAGCAGTGTATATGCACAAAAAATATTTATTGTACTTCTTGTTATTTCATGGTATTGTTCATTGGTGTCAGAAAACAGATAATTATTTTTTTACAAAGTTAGAAAAGCTATTTTTAATGTACACTGGACAACCTTAATGAAAGTTATAGCGAACTGAAAAATATTCTTAAATATTAACAAGATTCAGTTCAACATGGATGAAGGCAAAGTACTATGCTTAAATATAATAAATTACAAAATAACCAGAAGTTTTGTGTGAGGCAGAGGAACAGGTTCTTCTCCTATGCACAGTTCTCACTGTTCAGCACTGAACACCAGTTATGTTTATTCATAACTGGATTTATATTCATTGGTTTATTTATTGCTACCCCAAAACAAAGAAGAGATAGGAGGCTACTGCAGCTTGTTATGGAAACAGAGCCAGGACTGAAAACTGAAACTGTTGCATAAACCTCTATGTATTTATCAAATTCAGGCATATGAAAGCCCAAGAAAGAAACAGTAACAGTTAAGAGTAATGGTGAGGAAAATTTAAGTTACCTGATACTTCTTTTTTATGCATCATTTGGCCCTCTGAAGACCTCATAACTTAGGTAATGTCTTGTGATCTCTTTGTTTTATCCTGTTCTAATAGTGATGGAACAGGAACCTATTTCCAACTCTAAGGCAAGATTTCAGCTATGGATAAAAATGTTTCCAAACATAGAATCAGTTTGGAAAGAGGCTGCAGCCTAACAACATTAAAGGAAAAGATAAAATAATGTGGTTTTTACATTTTCTGGAAAAAAAATCTTTCATTTAGAATGCTCAGTTTTCTTGTGAAAAATACCAGAGGGAGTTTAATGAAAGAAGAAAGAGTGGGAAGAAAAAAAAAAAAGAAAGTATAAAATCTCCTACATTAACATGGAGCCATAGAAAGACCCATAATGTGCACAATTCACGTGATGGTACCTGAAAGCATGTGTAAGGACTGAAAGAAGCTATTAAGTGCAGCTGAATTTGGGATACCAAGTGGATAAATTGTATCTCTTGGAAAGAACAGTTATCCTGAAAGCACTGCTTAAAGACCTACCGTATTTTTCCTGTCAGAAACTTTAAGCAACATTTCAAAGGAAATCTTTCTTTTAAACATCACTGTCATCTACCAAGAAGGCACAGAACCATTTTGTTGAGTGTTGTCCTAGTAAAGCCATGATTTATGCATGTGATTAACATGTGAGACAGTATGTCATATATATTAGAATTCATTTTGTTTTGTTTTATTTTCTTATGTAAAATCAGTCTAATGCCTGTTACTGTCCAGTACCCTTCAGCCTGTACCCTTCATGCAGGTTTCTGAGTTTTACCTATTTCATCAGATCACTGAGAGGCATGGAAAAATTTTGGAATGAATTTTACGCACTTGCTCCTGTACAAAGGAAAGACAATAGTTTGTGGGAAAAAACAACGCCCCAAAAAACCCCCACAATATTTTAACAGTTCCTTTTAGGCTGAGAAACCACATTTTTGGAGAGGTTCTGGCTAGGTCTGGCAACCTCTTACCACATATATTGCAGCAGAGCATTGCCAACCATGGATGAAAACTCTATAGGGTAAACAGAAATTCTTAATTTCATGCATCATTTGTAACTTGTTACACTGATTTCACAAACTCAGAAGGTTGTTAATAAAAGCTAATGAGAGAGACTAAGTACCTCCCTTTATACTTCTTCAAAATTTTCTAGTATTGGATTCTAATTACTAATGTCTGTGTTTTTCTGCAAGCAAAGAATTTGACTTTTAATTTATAAGAAGAAAGAATAACCTTTAACTCTGTTCAAAACCATAGAAAAAATTAGGGTGCATTAGATGAATTCCTAGTTGTTCTCGCCTTAATTTTCCTACTTCACCTGCAGTGTAATCTTTTATTTAGTAGTTTAGAAATATGCTAATATTTCATGAGATGCTTTCTTTCTTTCCCATGTTAACAATTTCTGTGTTTGCATTTACAGATACGTTTTTGTTCTTTGATATTCATAAGGATTCTTCTCTGCTCACAGCCACAAGGTAATAGCCTGTAGTAAGACAGCTTTAGAAATGCCAAACATAATAAAAAAAGGAAGATATAGCAGACAAAGAGGTCCACAAATTTTCTTCAATTAGTCTCTGTGCAGGAGGAGAGATCTGTTATCATTTCTGACCAAATATTCAGCTGCTGATTCAGGATTATTTCACAGGAAGGAATACCTCCTGCATAACATCTAATCAAACTAAAATAGGCCTTCTGATGCAAAAAAATGCCCACCAACTTTGAGTGGGGGTATGATACGTTTGATCCACAGAATACGTTAAGTCCAAAGGGAAGCTGTCATCAAAATCATTATTGGTTAACAAACTGCTGGTTAACGAACAGAATATCAAAGATCAAGATAAAGGGAGCTAAAAGAGGAGACAGGTTATGTCATACTCTGATGCAAAATATTCAGCATACTGAGAAATCTGTGTGTCTTGAAATGCAATGCCCCACAGAATACTCATCATCCACTTTCAGTACTAATGACCTCCATAGACACAAACAGGCACACGAAGGAACTCTGACTAAGGTGCAGGAATTTAATATAATTAGTATAAGAAGTGTACATGTAAGTACATATGAAGTTCCTGTGGTTTTAATATATATGTTGACAATCTATCAAATAAATCATGCCTTTCAAGTAGGGATGTTCCATAACTGCTGTGTTTGTACCGCTGCTGCTACATCTGCAGAGTAAGTCTGAGCTCTTGGACTAGAGTTGTTTTGGCTGACGAACCCACTGGTGGGAGCACACACGTTTAACATTCCAAATAACATTTCTTTCTTTCTTTCTTTCACTTTCTCTTCCTACTTTTTTTTTTTTTTTTTAAATTTCTAACTGAAACATAACATTAATTCTGTGACTCACTTTCCTCTATAAAAATGGATTGGAAATAGCTATCTAAGCCTGTTGAAAGCTAAGGTATGAAATTTTCAACATTAAGAAAGGCAATTGGTTTAGTGATCGTACTCATAAAACATTCCCTAATAAACATTCAAAATCTCTAAGCAAAAATCCTGTCTGTTTTACACTGGGTAGATACTGTCTTGTTTATCTAACACAAAAACTTTTAACACCAGGAGTTTTCACTTTCAACGACCCTTTATCCTCTTTGATATATGGAACACATTAAAAAAAAATTCTGTAGATTATTTTATTCTAGGATAACTACTTCTAAAAATACAAACAAATAGATATATCTCTTGTAGTAACTTGTAGTGATTTTTTTTTTTTTTCTTAAGGACAAAAGCTGCAAACAGGCTAGTTTCTGGTTGCAGTTAGGCATATAATTTAAGTCCCTGGTGGGCAAAATTTTATGCATCTGAAAAACAAGCTGAGTGGCTGTAGTTTAATCACCTCTTTAACTTCTTTAAAATGGTAAAGCGCAAGAATTTTCTTTTCAAAGGAGAATGTAAACAGGCTAGTTTCTGGTTGCAGTTAGGCATATAATTTAAGTCCCTGGTGGGCAAAATTTTATGCATCTGAAAAACAAGCTGAGTGGCTGTAGTTTAATCACCTCTTTAACTTCTTTAAAATGGTAAAGCGCAAGAATTTTCTTTTCAAAGGAGAAAGATGAGAAACAGATCAATCAAAATTTGTTCTGAGAATTCAGAGCACACGGGGGTGTATTTTCAAAACAGACACTGGCAGTCGAGAAACAAATCGTATTATTGCTTAATAGGATTTTTGAGCAGAATTGCCATAAACTGACTGAACACTTTACTCTGCAGTAATTTCAGTTACAGCTAACGAAAAATGTTGGCAAAATAATTGTATTTTTTTTTAGTGAAAGAAGAACATGGACCAGGAGAGACCTAGTCAATTCAATCTGTGTCATTCTGAAAGCCACTCAGGCTATTCCTTCCTTAACGTACTTACTCTGAAGCTAAGACACTGAATTGGGAGTTATTTTTAGCCCAACCAAGGGCTTAATTTTGCTTTGGGGGAGAAAGTGGGACTTCTAAATACAGTGGGAAAAGAGGAAGGACAACAATGGTTTGTGGAAAAGAAAAACAATAAATATATAGCTTTTATTTTTCCCAAATCTGATACATAAGACACTGGAGTATGTTTTAAACTTGCAGCACCAAGTAGTCAGCAGAGCAGTTTTTTTACCTTCTGTAGCATACTGTTATGCTGAGTCTTCTCATCTTATGCCAGGCTTAATATATCGTAGGGAGCATTAACGTAATAACTTCAGAGTGTTTTCAAAACTCTAAGGCTTATTATTTTATTTTCAGGAGCTTGTAACTTAAGTACCATGCGGAAGAAATTTTGTCAATGTTGCCTGCATATTTTTAGGGGGAAAGGGAAAAGTTTCATGATTATTAGGAGCTAGGTATGGGTCATGCTGCCAACTTGAGAGTGGAGCTCTATAATCAGGTGTTTAGTCAATATAATCCCATCTCACATGGCATGCTGAAACCTGGAGAAAAACTCCTTTAAAATCTTTAAAACACTCCTTAAATCTTTAGCAGAGATGATCTCCCTAATACGGAATAGCTTCAAGGAGAGACAGCAAACCTCAAAGCCTTCATTAAAGAATAAAATAGATCACCAAATCACATCTGTGTTTTCCATTTTAAAGGGTAATTTTAAATTATAAATTGAAATTTTGTCTGTTTCTGGATGACTTTCACCACATAAAGTTTGGAATTTACTGTGCAAAAATCAAGGATAACGATTTTCAAATATGACAAGCCTGTTGCCTCTTTCAGTGTTTTTGGCCAGAGCAAGTGTTCTACTTTTTTTCATGTATAATATTTTCCAAAAAAAGCAAGGCATTTGATGCTGGACACCAAAATGTAGGCATCCAATCTGACAAATTACATCTGGTAAAATCTACTAGGTATTTCATTGTCTCTCAAGCCTTCCAGCATTCATATTCTTTTCAATGTTTTCAGTATGATTGTCACTGCTTCACTAAAGAAAATTGCCTTTCCCCTATTCATTTGGCTGCATGGCAACTATGTCCTTCCTAAAATGCAAATACAAGGTTCTAAAAAATGGTCCCCTTACCCTTGAAAGTTGTTGTACTTGCACCCATTTCTAATGAGAAAAGTATATTTAAGGATATCAAAACAAATATAAAAAATCTCATTCTTAAATATTTCTTGTTCTTCAAGGAACTTAACATCAGCTGTACCAAACAACTAGAAAGAAAACGTATATGGATGGAAAGCTTTAGAATGCTTTTTCAGCAATCTTGTCCAAAACCAGCAGGATTTGGCAGAGTTCTTTACTTATGAAAAGAGAAAGAGATGTAGAAGTAGGAAACAGTTTAAACTTGGAAAACTATCGAACATGAAAATTAAAAAAAAAAACAAAAACCACCAAATAACTGTTTTTTTTCCCATGTTTGCTAAGTTCTGCCTTGGAAATGCAATTTTGCAATGGTTTTGTTATGGCAGTAATGGGAACCAGAAAAATGACAAGACCTGACCATAGCCTATGACCTCCAGTGGAACAACCTCAAAAACTATGTCCCCCTCTCCTGTTTCCTCTCTTGAATCCCTGGCCCTCATGAACACTTATTCATGGCAGAAAGAGAATAAAACAAACAAACAAAAAAGACATGTAGCTAAATGAAAAAGTAAATTAATAGACACATTAATTAAATAAGGCAGTAAATTGGATTGCTTTAGTCCTATAACCTTCTCATTAGCAGGTTTTTATGTATGGTATAAACACGCATCCTCAGCACTGAAAATGTCCTATGCTTCTCAGTTACATGCATAATTATAAGATAGGCAGACTATAGGGCCTTTTTAATAGCAATTACTTCTCAACCTATAATCTGAATGAGACAAAAATCTTTAGGCCAGACTCTGCACTCAGTTATCAGAGCATGCTGGAAGACAGCTTTTATGTCTTGTCAGTTTTATTTTAGCTCACCATTTCTGTTTGCACATTTGAAATCATTTTATGACAAAATAGTTCCTGGCAATATTGACTGTGGTTAAGTATTACTTTCTATAATATAAAGTGGAAGCATAAAATAATTCCTTAGAGGCTGCAGTCTATTTCTTTATGAGTCTTTCCTTGCTTTGCATGCAGCCATAAGTTTACCACTATTACTTTGCCCACAAATGAATTGTAGGCATTTAGAGAAACATATTTTAAATGGGAAAAGAACCTTGTCAAATTTATTTTGCAACAATCATCCATCCTCTAAGAAGAATGTAGTGGGTTTTACACTTACATGTAAGAAAAGGAGGTCTATTTGTGGCCTGTTAACCTCAGCACCTTGTCTTTAAGGATTTGTTCTCATCAACTGCTTGTCATGCAATGATATCAAAAGAGGGCAAATGTCTAGACAAAAACTTTCATCTTCCAACAAGTACAGGGAAGCCAGTGAAATGTCAGCCTAGCTTTAAACTTGCTTCTCTATTACATATTTCTATTATTTCTAGTGCATCCAGCAATAAATGAAGTAGAATTCACAAGACATTAGCTACTAGTATGTAGTCTTAGATAAGGCACTGAACTGCTACAGTTGATCTGGGATTTTTCTGCTCCTAACAGAAATACTAAATTGCCTCCATTGAAACACATTATGACCTACTCCATTTTTTTGGCATTGTATTCTTCTTAAATCTAATTAGCCTTTTATATAATTTGCAAACACCAAAGTCTCAGTATTATCCCATTTTCTGTTATGGACACTGATAAACTATGGGGAAAAGAAAGTGCATTAGGAAAGATGAGTCAGGTCATACTGACCTAATCTTTTGCTTCTGATTTCATACCTTAATTACAGCCCAAACTGTAGTTTCAGTGGTGTTTCTTGATGATATGTTATAAATTAGAAGTGGGAGACATAGATTTTACCAGACTTTTATAATCCTTACTGAAGATAAAAGCATCTGTTGGAAGGGCCATCAGATGTAAACTGCAGGGAGAATGAAGGATAGGTTAAGTTGTGAATGCTGTAAAATCCAAATATTTTTTTTGTCCAAACCTACAGATAGCTACAAAACTTGCTTACACAGACTTGCACAGAAGAGACCCTTAGGACAACTGTATACTACAAAAAGACGAAAGCAGAAGTCTATACATTACATTCTTTAAGAGGTGGTATCGCTCAGCCCAAGATATGCATCAGAAAAAATGAGAGGAGGTACTCCTAAATACTAAACATACTAAAATAACAAAGCAGATTCATGCTTAATTTATATTGGCTGGTATGTTCAATCTGCTATTTGGGGTATCGAGTTCAGGCACCTGCCACGCCAGTGGCCATGTTACAGGCTTTCTGATCCTTATGAGGAGAGGGAAAGAAGTCTGATGGGGTCAAAAAAGGAGATGGGATGGTATTTGGACCCATAAATTGGGAAACTCTCAGTCTGCTGTTGTAGAAGGTGTTTCTGTGAATACAGCACTCCAGTCACAGTGGAGAAGATAATACAGTAATATAACTAACAACTCAGTGAAACAGATGGAAACAGAAGAAATCTGTGAATAAACCTATTACCTTGATATCTTTCCATGATCTCTACCGTGAATGTGGTTCTTCCACAACGGCAAGAGGCTAAGTTGAGAAGCTAAACTGAGTTACAGGAGGAGCCATGCTCAAGTCCCAGCCTGATGACACTCTTCTAGTAATCACTTTAAGTGTGCTTAAATGTCTCCCTACCCAGAAGATCAAATTCATAATTCTTAGTGTACTTTCATCAGTTTCAGTGGGACTGAAACAGTGCGCTTAGGTATTCAAATGCCTTGTTTAAATGAAGATTAAGAAACTAACACTACTGTTATGACTGTAATAACAAAAACATCTAGTCATTTCTCAAAGATGAGAATGCTTTTCTGCCTAGATAACTCAAAGAAAAAGAAATAAGTTGTCATTAAACTCATGTTTTCTTTTTGTCCACTCTGCTTAAACCAAAGTTCCTTCTATATTAGGAACCATCATGAGAAAGACATTTGAAAAAAAAACCCGACAAAAACCCTAACTTTTTTTTTTTAATTCTTGGTGGATAGGCCTCTCTTTCTTAATTTAATAGTAGTTTGGGATGGATGCCAGATTACAACAATTAGATTTCAAAAGGGAAAATTTCATGACTATTAGGGAGTTCTAGTAATTGCTCTGTATCTTGGTTTTTTTGTTGAGTTTTCTGTTATTTGTTTGACATTTCTATATGTCTAATATTCCCATATGCAAAATAGATATTAGAAATCCTTGTTGTTGTGAAGTGTATTAAAAGCTGTACAGAAACAAGTGATCCAGTTCCTGTATATTATGATAGGATTTAATCTTATTTCAGGTATTATCCTTACATACAGTATTACTACTGCATGGATCATTTGATTGCTGCCTCAGATGTGAAGTAAGTGTTCTGAGGTGTTTGTTTGGAAAAAACTGTGATGTCAGTTTTTCCAAGCAATCAAGTCAATTAATTGGACTGGAAATTTCAATTCAGGTTTCATTGAACTATGTTAGAAATAAATATATCAAAATATACCAATCTGATTTAGGGCTTTGCTACACACAGATTTGACATGGAAGACGCTTGTGTATGTAAAATAGATTAGTTCCATTTTGAAGACAAGCCCTAAGGAAATTTATGCTGCCCTCTAGATTAAAATCATCTTAATTTTATTTGGCTAAATCTATTTTCTGGTTTTGATTCAGACAAATAACTGGTAATCTGACTAGTAAATGGATTAAACTTAATAGAAAGAAGGCATTCTTATTCTGAAATTAAGTGTAGCTATTTAATTTTGTTCAAGGTTGGCTATTACACTTAAAATTCACACCCTTTTTTACCCAAATTAATGATCTAGTTAAGAAAACTGTTAGGAAATGAAACAAAATACTTTTGGTATTATAAGCTATTTGCATACCACTGAAATGGGTTTAAAATGGGTACATGCAAGTCCATTTGCATTTTAAATGAAGGGTTTTGTTGATTCTTATGTTTGCTGGATGGGTTTCCCCAGGCCTAGTTACTAATGAACACAGTGCCAAAAAACAGTAAAACCAGCAGAAGTCCCTGAAGTACCAATGAGCTTTTAATGCTCACTCCTGATGGCACTGATTGTCATAAAGGGGAAATTAATAAAACTAGTGTATAGTCAAGGGGAACCACATCTAATAATTTCTAATGTTATTTCTGCCTTTACTCACAAGCTTCCTCTCTGACCCTTAACAAATTCATACTACTTCTAGTGTAAGATATTTTCTCTGTATAGTGCTTACCATCTGGGACAGCCTTGCTATATTTCTCTGCCTCATTAACTCTCTTTTTTTAAAAATCTCATGGAAAAAAAGGTTAAATTCCTCTCTCTCATCCATTTTCTTGTGTCTTAGATGAAAGGTGGTGCATAAAATAAAAATATGCTCTAGTCGTGGGCAAAGCATGATAAAGAAGTGCAATGCAAGATAACACCAAGAGCTCCAAAATAGTTTTCCCTGTTTATTTCACTTTGACAATATTCCTAGTAGGAATTTCAATGGAAAACACTAACCTGCTTCCTAAAGTTCCAGGTGGTAGCTAAGATTTAAATGTAGGAGTGGATTCACACGTTTTCCTTAGCACAATAAGGGAGCAGACTATCTTTATATTAGAATTTCATTTAATTTTAATTAGGATTTAAAGAAGCCTCTTATGACATAAGTAAAAAAAAAGGCTTTTACTCTATCTGGCAAAAGGCTAAATTCTGTAGGAATTTCCTCTTGCATTTATTCAGCTGTTATTTCTCTAGGCCTGAGAATAAACTCAGCCCTCAAATTAGTCAGAAAGCTGAGAGACTTTTTTCTCTGGTTTAGGCCTGTGTTTTTTATATCTGGTTTTGATCATCTTTCTTTTACAGGGAATTTAAAGTGAGCAAGCAATTGAAGTAATTTCCAGTTAAGTAGTTTTTTTTGACAGGGTTATGTCTGGTTGTAACAACAATTTACAGAGTGATTAGCAGCTGTATGCTAATTATTCAGGAAGCTCTTGATTTCCTGAAAACACTAATTCTCAGTTCAGATTGTATGGTGTCTTTGTCTCATCTTCTCATCTCTGGTAAGGAACTTTTCTGCATATATTCTGTTCACAGCTAATATTGCGGAAAAGGTTTTCCAGAAAATTCACCAAATATGTCCTGTTGAACAGTATTCACATATGAGTAACTCTAGACTTATTACTAATGATTCCTGTTTTCAAATTAAATTACCTTTCATAGTATATTATACAAACCTACATAATAGTCTGTTTTTTAAGAAAAATGTTATGAATATGGATATTATCCACTCAGACACAGTTCAGCCCAGAAAGGATTGTATAATTGAAAGCAGTCTGCAAACAAAGGTGATGAATTAATTGTGCTGCAGTCCAGAGGCTTGTAGAATTTCAAGTTTAGGAGTACTAAGGGATTTACTGGGTTAGTTACACAAATATTTATTCTGGACAGTCCCAGAGAAAGTGTTGTGAAAGAGGGTTATATCCTTGCTGCCTTTGGATTGCAATTCTTATTCTAGTTCTGAATGCAAATGTCTGGCTGAGGTTGGAGGGAGTTATGTACAGGCAAAAGGGACCTCTTCTGTGTGACTAGGTATGACTGAGAGCCACACTGAACAGGCAATATAAGGCTTTATTCTCTCATTGTGAAAGTTTTGGTATTTGAACTAAGAAGATGAAAATGCCTTCCGTTTCTCACCAGTCATTACATTGCATGAAATCACATAGTAACAAGAAACAGCAAATATATTAGTGTGAAGTTTGTTTATATGAATTACATAGTGAATAATACACTCCCTTTTGGAAATGAAGTGAATCTGTCAGAAAAGGAGACAAATAAAAGGCTGTGTTTGTTGTACTATTTGTTGGAAATGCACAGCCATAGCTACAGTAATAATATTTGGGTTTAGATACTCACTGGTCAAATTGTAATTTTTCCTTATTAGTAATCACTAGGTCTTTACTCTACATTTGTGGGGTTTTTTCTTTATTTTAGAATATGCAGCTCCTGCATGTTACTAGTGGTATGAGGCTTCTCTGAACATAAGAATGTGAAAGCTAAAGTCAAAATAGACATGACGCTTCTGTCTTCAGTCCAACAGGTCTTTTTTCCAAGTGTCTATTTGCCCATGCCTCTGCAAACAAAAGGAAAGTATATTTATTTTAATATGCTTTCTTTTTAAATGCTGATAGATAAAACTAAGACTTCTAAAGAACTGCCTTTGGAGCTGTTTGTTGATGACTTTGAGCTCTCTTTTCCTTCTGTAGAGGTAATTTTGGACCAATTTCAGGGTCCTGTTAATAATTAGAGTCTCAGCCTCAGAGAAGTAGAAGTTGGGAAGAACTGGAAATGACCAGCTCCAGTAAGCCTTATCTATTGCTGAATATGACCACTGAAGAGCATTGACATCTGCAACAGATTAGATAATCTTAGCAAGCACCATGTTGCAGGGTGCTAATCGACATAATAAAGAACAGAATATATCCATCAAGATTTGCTTGTGGGTAAATGGGAGATAATTAAATTAGCAATAAGGCATAAAGCCTATAATTTTTATGCTTGTTGTAGTTGGCTGTCTTAGAGTTGTTGTCTTAAGCAAAGATAATTGCTTATATACATGTTGCTCTAAAAGACAATAAAATTAATGTGGTGATGTAAGATACTAGTTTCTAAATTATGCATAACTACCTGAAGTCGACACTGGTCTCCCAGCTGTACTTGAGTTGGGTTGGCCAGATAGACCAAAAAAATTAATGCTAGACTATTTAATATACCATTTTAGTTGAAGACAACATTAAGTCGGTAACAATTTTTACTCCAGATCTTTTAAGATACCTTCTGAGTGAATCAGAAGTTACTGTTCATCTGATATTTGTCAAGTGAACATGGATAATCAGACCCCCAATATAGATCTTCAGAAACAGAAAGATTGCTTACATCCATTGTTTGTACAAGTAAAAAGTAATACAATTTAAACCAGCCTAAATACATTTGAAACAAGTTTTATTTAATGAAACGGAGAAAAAGTATCTCAGGGAATTAATGATCTCAAAGGAAAACCAGGTCAAACTGATATTTGCAGTCCTGTGTATGTGAAACATTTTCAGAAATAATGCCAACAGTGGTTTTGTGGTCTTGTAAGATATCATAAAGTTAAAAAAGAGAAGGAATGTCTGATTGAATTATCAATAAATAGGAACAACTGCTGCAGTGGGTGAGAAGCAAACCAAACCTTTCCAATATCACCTTCCTGTAGGGGTAACTGGAGGGATGCTGTGATATGCCCACCAAGGGAGATTTTTCTTCAAGACATGAGTTTCTTAGCCTTCAACTGACCCTCCAACCTGGCAGATATAAGGGAGGCAGACTTCAAAAGGCTTGTGTTTTAAATTTGTCAGCTTTTATAGCTAGTTAGAGGTAGCTTGTGAAAGTGGAGATCCCCAAACTCCTGTTGTCTTTTTTGTTTGTTTGTGATATTTAAGGAATTGGTCTTTCTCCTTACACATTTGCTGATGGGTGGGGAGAAGCATAAGTATTGTTATTATTGCCTAATGTTTTGCAGAAACACAAACAATTCAGGTTCAGACGAGACTTCTGGAGGTCTGTAGTCGCGCCTCCCACTCACAACCAGGCTAGCTCTGAGATCAGACGTGGCTGCTCAGGGCTTTGGCCTGTGGGGCTTGAAAACCCCTAATGATGGAGACTTCACAGCCTCTCTGGGCAGCTTGCTGGTCTGTTCTCAGAGCCAGGAAGTTTTTCCTCATATCCAGCCTGAACATCTCTTCTTTCAGTTTATGCCTATTGTATCTCATCCACCATGTGTGGCTGTGGAAAGCATGACTCTGTCTCTCTGATAACCTCCCTACAGGCACAGGGATCTAGAGTTAGGGATCCCCAAAGCTATCTTGCATCCAAGTTGAACCAGTCGCAGTCACTCAGTGTCTCCTAACAGGGCAAGTGCTCCACCCCCCTCCATCCTGCTTAACTTGCTCCAGTTTGCTGAGTTCTTTCTTGAGTAGGAGGTCCCAAAACTGGGCACAGTATTTCAGATATGGTCTAATTACTGCTGAGCAGAGCACTAGCTGACCATGCTCCTGTTCACACAACTCAGGGAGCTCTTGGCCACCTTTGCTGTCTGAGGCTCAGATCACTGCCATTCTGGCCCCAGGGCCTTTCCTACAGGGATGCTCCCAGCGTGTCCATCCACAGCCTGTGCCATCACAGACCCTCCTCTGTCCCAAGGAGCAGCACTTGGTACTTTTCCTTGCTTAATTTCAGAAGGTTCCTGTCTCACCAATTCTTCCAGCCTGTTCAGGTTCCTCTGGATGGGACCCTACCCTCAAGAGGGCTTCCAACTAATTTGGTCTCATCTGTACACTTGAGAAGTGTGCACTCCGTTACCTCCTACAGGTCACTGATAAAGGTGTTAACTAGGAGAGGTCTCGGTACAACGCCCTGCAGTTTTCCAGTTATTACTGACACGCTGGCAGAGCACCGTATATTAACCTTGACCCTCTGGGTCTGGCCATCCAACCATTTTTTTTACCCATTGTACGCTCATCCAGACCATAATATCCTAATGGATGCATTGGATGCATGAGTATTGTGGGAGACACTGTTGAAAACCTTGCTAAAGTTGTAAATGATACCTACGGATGTCCATCACCACAGTTCTCTGATTAGTGGAATATAATTTACATGGTACAGTTACTTAGACTTATTTTTCAATTCAGATTTCCCTCAAATGTATGCAAGAGTTTGAAGTACTCAGTTTTCACTGTATTCCCACCTGAAAAAAAGAAGGTTTGCTAAGAAATTCCAAAGTACTTAATGAAATATATACCGAGCTCAGCCTTTTTTTATGAGATGGTGGGATGTAGGAGTGCAAAACATATTGGGGAATTTCAGGTGAGGGGGTAATATAATGTATTTCTTTCTGGTGCTGCTCTTTCTGCTTCTCTAACAATTTTTTTTTTCCCACAGAAAAAATAATAACATATTTCTAACTGTTTTGTAATTTTACTCCTACTTACCTTCTGCTCAGCCTAAGAAGAGGAACAATTATGTCATTTAAAAAAGAGAAAATCTGAAGTAAAACTTAATTTGGTGATTTTTACTGAGCTTCATCAAAATTTTTACCTAAAACATCTAGAAAGCTAATATCCTCTAGAACATAATATATTTTTCTCTATATAATTTGCCAAATCACTGTATGAAGAATATATTTCATGTTCATAAATAGGAAACTTGTATTAATCTTTGTTAAAATGCAATCAACAATGGCACTTAAAATGTTTTCTTATACATGTGTGATACCTTTCCTTCATTTATAATTCTTTTTTATAATTTAATTACATTATGAGATCCAGGAACTTTTAACGGTTGGTGCTTAGAATGGTGGGCTCTTCCACCCCTTAGATATTAACTTTAGCATTCATTTGAAAAATGGTTGGCAAAACCTCATCCAAACGATGAAGAAATGTTAGTTCCTTATTAGCTAGTGAAGTCATAAGGGTATGAATATGCCTCTTCTTAAAAGCATTTCTGTCTTGTCCCATGAATTGTGTTTACAAAAGTGTAAAGTTTTGTGATTTCTATGTATGTGTATGTATGGTCAGATTTTCAGTGGTATTTAAAATCCTCAGAGAGAGATCTACTCAAGTTTTCAAGAGAAATGTGAAGTTGTGGGATGTCAACCTATTGTGAATGAAAAGCAGCTGATCTGTACAGATATTTTTACCTCCACCTTTTAAATACCTAAATATCTTTGAAAATATGACTCCTACTTTTTAATCTCTCTAGTAAGATGAATTTGGCCTAGAGCTAGGGTAACAAAGTGAAATTTTATGGTCTGTAATATTCAGAGGTCAGGCTAGATGATGATTCTGACTTCAAAAATCCATCGGTCCCTGAATGAGGAAGCTGAACTAGCTCACAGTCTCTGATTTCAGGCTTTCCTCTTTATTCACACATTTTCTCTGTGTCCCTCATGCTAGGACATGCTTGTCTTTTTTTTTTTGAATATATAAATCACAGGACAAGAGCCATCAGAGATGGTAAAGATCTACTTAATCATTTACCCACTCCCTGCCAAATAGAATACAGTTCAAAAATAGATGATAGTTCAGATATTAATCTGATAGCTGAATAATACCACACTTACTCTTAGCCCAAGGGCCTATATCTTTTAGTAAGTAATTTCTAGCTTCTACCACAATCTATTTTAATCATCAATATTATTCTTGCCCTGGAGGGATGCCCTCCAAACCCCCTTCAGCTTGGCAGTCTTGGCCATAACAATTCCCATTCCATTAAACCAGCCCATTTAAATGGAAAAGTTACCTCAGTTCAGTTCTGGAGGATTATTACAGCAGTCACATCCACAGAGATTTATAAAGTCACTTGTTTTTTATCTCCAGTGTCTCCTGGACTTCTAGCTTCTCAATTAATAATCTTTTCATTATAGAGGTCACACTTGAATAAAAAACAAAGGTGCCATTCTCCCACAAATAATTAGTTCACGCTGTCCTGTTATATTTAGGTGCTACATTCTGAGACTAGACAAATTTTTTGGAGCACTGTATCCTCATGCACCACCAATGTGGAAGGGGATGAAAAGCAATAACTACAGAAAAAACCTTGTAAAAAATTATCCACTGAAAAAACATTCCCCAAACTTTTTGAATTAGAAAGTAGAAGTCCAGAAAGGCCAGACAAACCCAGAAACAACTCAGTGTCTCCATAAGTGAGTTTCTAAGAAATAACAGACTATGGCATAGTTAGCATAATGAAGCTATTAGATTTTTGTAGATTGAAAAGTTTTTACTGGCCCTGTTCCTACAAAAGGACTCTTCATTCAAGAGGAAATTCTCATGTAGAAGTCCTCTCCCTCTGGCAAGATCTAAGGGAATAGGATTAATGAGAAAAAAGCTCATTTGATATTAGGAAGATAATGATCCACCAATGTAGTGTCCAAGAAGTACAGCTATTGTATATATATACATATACACTGTACAAACACATATGGTCATATCTCTCTCTATATATATATGTATCTAGAAACTTTTATAATCAGAAAGATTGTGAATATTCATTATCAACAGAATAGTCAAAGAGTTCAAATTAGCCTGAACAGACTTCTTCCATCTTGGCTGATCTCTGCATGGACCCTTGGACTTAGCACTGGGTAGTCATGTCTATTTTATTGAGTGCCTCCTCTGCACTTAGCAGACAGATTCCCCAGGGCTGTCTCCCAGAAAACAGCCAGCACTTTCTGGATCTGTGCATCCAGGGCAGATCAGCCAGGAAAACAGCTCCACAGTTAGGGTTGTGGAAATCTTGGAAATTCCATGATCCTCTTAAGATGAAGATTTTCCTTTGAAATTGAATCTTAAAGAAAACCACTGAATGAAATCAATGGAATGGAAGTGTTGGTGTTACTCAGGGATATACAGCTCATCTTTCTTAAAGAAAAAAAAAAAGGTCTAGGGAGGTGGGCTAGTGTTAGGCAGCCATGCGTCAGGATAAATGTTTATTGCTCAGACAAGCCTCAGGATATACTCCAGGACCAAAGACAGGACAGAACGAGATATGTTTTATAGTCTTCCTAGAAAATAATTTTACATATGTTCTTTTGCAAATACTAGGATGTTGATAACAGTATTGCTGTTTTGCAGAAAACTAATGACACTGAACAAATGTCAGACTTCACTGGTTGTCCTGTTAATGGTCTCAAATATATTAAAAAATACACAATCCTCCATTCCATAGGAAAAGAATTAGCTAAAAAGGAGCTTCTCTGCAATGCAGAAAGCTTCTCCTCCACTGATTCAGTACAGAAAATTGAGTATTTTAATTATTTTTTCCTCTTATGTGATTAGCTTTTGTTCAGCATCACTGATTGTAGACACTGTGTCTCATTCTCACAATTCTTACTGATTTATGCTGTAAAATGTTTGGATAGAAAGCAATAAATAATATTTTCTGTCATACTGAAGAATAAATGAACCTATTTTACTGTACAACCCAGAACCCTAAGGATTAAGTTGTCCCATTCACTTAACCCAACATAACGTCCTGACCCTTCCAAAGCTAATTGAATAAAGAAAAAAACTCCCAGTTATCTAACACAAAGAGAAATAAAGCCATAAGAAAATATTTTCTATTTTTAATTTTTAATAGAATTTATATTGTTCACATCTGGTTTGGTTCCTATTGACTTGTTTATTACCCAAATCGAGCCTCTTGTTGGTAACTCTTGGTTAAATTTTACAGTTTCCCACTCATGACTAATTTATTTAAGAATGTGAGCGAACTGACCAACACTGACGGGCTGCAGTTTTGTTCTAAATAACTGAATTCAGCCGTGTTGCACAACACCAGCCATACCTCTCTCCTTACAAAACCATTACAGATTATTCCTTAATTTTAGTTGTATTAACCACATTAAATTTTCTTTCAAAGTCATTTCAAGGGTCGGTGATCTACCGTTTCTGTTCACCAAAACCACTTGAGTTTTACACTTAGATGGGGGTAATATAATTAGTACATATATTAATGAGGTTTCTTCTCATTTGTAGTGGGCTTCCCTAGTTTCATGGACAGGAAAACAAATAGGAATACAGGAAAACAAAACTGCTGCATTTTTTGGCATACTGTTGTTTCCTTATGAATTTCAGTTCACTCTATCATAAGGAATAGCTCAGGGGTTTGGGAGAAAGGACACACACTTTAGGTGCCCTGCATTCTAAATAAATATTTGAAACCAATAGTGGTTTAAAATGCTTTTTGAAATGAGGCCATGTAGATAAGAACCTCTCAGCAAACAATAAACAGAGCAACAAACAAGGAACACTACTGCTAAATCACTGTAAGAAGGAAAGAGAGGAACTGAAGAATATAAATCTGTTTTTAAATCCTCCTTGTGAGTTATGTTTACTTGCTTATTCAGAGAAGAGTTCTGAGCACCCTAATAAACAAAAAACAAAAAAGAGAGACCACATTTGTCTTTTCCTTTCCTAGAGACTATTAAAAAAATAAGGCAAGCAAACAACCAGGAATGTGTGTTTGTTTAATCTAAAATGCATTTCCCTAAAGATGGCATCTGACTCCTTGTGTTATTGCTGGGGATAGAAAGAAGCCTGAAAATTCCATGTCCCCTGGCATAAATAGGAGGAAACACTCCCTGTGCTGAATGCAGTTTGCTGTTGACAGAGCTACTGTTCTGTTGTGACAGAAATAGATCTGTAGACTTTCAGAGCTGAAACTAATACAACGGTTCCTCTTGGCTAAAAGCAATCCCGATAGGCTTCTCACAGATTTGCCTTCATCTTTGCGATGAAGGTGACCCCTCCTCAAGCAGAGACCAGCAGTCTGATCTAAAGAAATAGAAAATAGACTGAAAGTGTGCTGAAATGGGTATAGGAACAATGAAATCTGAAGGTTTATCCTAGTGAATCCACTGGCTTTTATCAGTCAGTTTTATCAGACAATTTTTGTAGAGTCTGTTGAAATTCTGGAACCATATTATTCCTTGTTAAGCAACATGGAAACATGGTGTGTGCATGCATGGCATGTGTATGCACATATGTGTGTATATGTATGTTACTCAACATAGAAATGTATGTCCAGATATAGAAAGAAAAATGACAGATGGTAAACGGTTGATTGAAAGTCTGTTGAAGTAAATGGCTCTGGAAATTTCTCTAGTTGCCAGCATGAAATTATCACCTTCTCCTGATTTCTTTTTTGTATCCTATTTGTATATTTTCGTCAGGAAAAATATAGTCAGTCGTACAGATGGAATATAACATCCTCATAATAATACACAGAGTGCTGAATACCCACTGGAATCTCCAGGTGATGCTGATGATCATCTTAACATATAGAGAGCAATTTGTATTCTGATCCTACAGACCGATGTACTAGTATGGACTCCTGACAAGTTGGATCAGCTGCTTAGACAGGCCCTCAAGCAGTAGCACCAGCCCAATTATACTTAATGAATCAATTACACTTCTTGATCACTTTAGCCAGTGTTCTCTTTCTTGGAGGTTTAAATTCTGCTTCTCCTACTTTGATCTTAGATAAGGAATAACCTCTTCTCTTACCTGTAGTTGAAGGAGCTCATTTAAATGTACAGCTTTTCTGGTTTGTTTTTTTTTTTTTTGTTTAACACTAGAAACAACTCTTTCAGATATATGCACTTTTATTTTTTATTTTCTTGGGAACAGGGTGTTTCTGACCCACATGCAAAAATTTAACATTCACAATTGGGGAAAAAAACCAAACAAAAACAGCAGCCTGGGGAGAAAATTACTTTCATGTGACACGATAGTCTTTGCTTCATGTGTTGCTATTCTAGAAAGTGTTTTCTAATTATAAAAGATAGGGGGGAAACATAGATAATAATAGTCACCCAGCCTTGTCCTGTCAAAAGCAATTTTGTATTTCTTGATATATGGTTGATGTGTATAGAATAGCATACTTTGTTTTAGGGTCAAAATTGGTACAATTTAAGTTAGATGAATGCAAAGCTCCATGAAACAAACTGTGATATAGAATGAATGTTATTTCTTTATTAGAAAAATAATATATTTTTTAATATTTCTTTTAATATAAAATACAATTCTGTCATCAGGTTGGTGAGAAACGCCAGATTTAGGTGCTTTGGTCTATTATTTTGTTGTTCCTGGCTGATTATGACAGGATGGGATGTGTATGGGCACTGGGAAGGGAATACTTTATTAGATTTACTTAATCTCAGTGTCTTCAGCTGTGTGTCAAAGACAACAGTCATCTAGTTCTTGTTTCTGTAGATTACTTGTAAACAATGAGCTAGAGTAAAACCCTGCATTTTGCCATTGCAGCAAGACCCTCAGCCCTGCAATAGGCAGCGAAGTCCCACTGCTCGTGTAGAACTGTTCCTCTGATAAGGTGACTGGCTGAAAAGGGAGCTGCATGGAGAAGAAACACTTTTTCTCTATGAAGAAGTGTTAAAGCCTGGTCCTCCTAGGCCATAAGAACTTCAAGCTTAAGAAACACCTGAGCTTCATCAACGTAAACTGTCTCATGAAACTACATGTGTGTATACGTTGCTTTCAAAAGCCCAAGAAGAACTTTATTTTTTCCTTTTTTTTTTTTTCTTCCATCTGGTACTTATAAGAGGAGAGAGTACTAGTACTGTCTCCTTTTCTTGCAGTAGTTAGCGCTTTTGAAACTGTAGCACCAGTTCCCTCCTCCCGCTGTTGGAATCAAACGTCACATTTTTTCCTAGCCTGGAGAAAACCCTAATCACCTGGTGGTGGGCTGTTCTGGGCAAGGAACATGCTAAGAATAAATCTAAGATCTTTCATTTGGTCCCAGATCCATAATTCCCATCTGCCCACATTCTCCAAATGTTCCTTTTCTTTTGAGTGAACTTTTTTTTTATTATTTTTTTTTTCCTTTTTGCTGTGAACCATCTTGTGCTCTCTAAAACAAAATCCAGCTGCCCGTTGTTTGTTCTAGTGCCCACTCTCAGCAGGTGGGAAAGGCAAGACTCTCGCCCTTCTCGCCCTCTGTTGTAATCCTTCAGTGCAATCACAGCAAACTGTGCGCTCAATACCTGCTGCTCATGTTCTACAAACACCTGTAATTTCATACTATTAAAAGTACTACTCAAATGAAGTGCAACACTGCCCTCACTCATTTTGGACACATAGACCTGAATCCCTCATCTTGCACCTTGTACACACACACATACACTCTCACAGAGGCACACACGCTCACATACATACACAAGTTATTTGAAGCTGCATGAACAAAACACAGGTACCAGAGGAGTCCCAAAGGTAAGTACCATGTAGCATTGAATTAGCTGGCCATTTCTAAAGGCTGGCAACCTTGAATGGTGTGAACGTAAACTATTCGTAACCATTTGGCCTGGATACTAGGGATGCTGTCTGGAGAGGTTGTACTTAGGATTGCATGTGTAAACTTTCCTCCTCACAAAATTACTTTCCTCTGAAACAGATGAGTGTGAATCAATATAAATGTCTTCTTGAAAGACAAAATTAAGGGATACTGATGTGACAGCTGAACAGAAGTCTTTCCTTGCATGGTGCCACTGCGAGATGAGCAAAAATTAAGTGAGGAATCTGAAAGAATAAATAAACATCTGCAAGCACATGCATCATTAAACTCTTTTAGCCACAGAGCTGGAAAATACATAGTTTTTCATGGGACTTAGGATGAAATAGGCACTGTTAAAACCCCCAGAAGCAATATTTGATGGTCAGAGGACCCTGATGCTGGAAAAGTATGAACTGTGCCATTGTCAGGAGGCAGAAGGGTGAATTTGGGCTTTCAACTTCAGCCTTTAAAGTGGTGTTTAGCAGACTTAGGGACCTAAATCCTTTGTTGCTCCATCTTTTTGTAGTTTTCCTGAAGTAACTCTAATGTTTCTGCTGTAAAAATCCTGTCTGCAGTTGTCATACATCCCTATGTTCTTTATTTTCTTCTTGATTGTTGATACTCCTGGTCATAGCTTATATGAGTTGTCAGTTCAGTAGTGCTTTACAATATATTTTTTCCTCTTCTTTTTGTTTTTTGTACATCAGGTAACAGCTTTATTACTTATTGTCAGCACAGCTAAATGAAACATGGATCTTGAGAATATACTGCCTGGTGGGTTTAATCTCTGACAGTGCAGTTCTAGAAGAGGCTTTTCTGTATGTGTATTTTGGGATTTTTGGAGTCAGTTTTTCTCTTTATTTTTTAACTTAATGAATGGTGACTTTGTTGTCAATATGGCACAATAACTGTAAAGCACTGAATAACATCAGAGACACATCTACTCAACTGTACTTAGCCACAAAATTAAGGCACATCTAAAATTATATGCTTCTTTTCCCCGAAGTTTTAAAAACACCTGAATTTGAGGAATCACAACAATTAATACCTCTTCATTCTAAATTCCCAGAGAAGGTATAGATAGAACTTTCCAAACACTTACTTTGACATATAATTTGCAGTTATGTTAATAGCTTACAGATGCAGACAGAAAAGATTATCAGAGTACAGATGATTAAGGCCAAGCAGGGGAATCAGTAAAACTTTTAATTATGGGATTTTGAAGGACATTTTTGAAGCTCAAAGCTCCGTTTTTGCATGTGTCTGAGGTTCCTATGGTGACTTCCATGGAAGAAAAAATTAAAAACCCCATATATGTGGAAGCAAAAGCTTATATGACTTGGTTCTTTTCACAAACAACTGGAAGCACAGATAGGATTCTTTGAAGATTCTTGAGTGGATAGGATTCTTGAGTGCTTTACCATTTCACTTTAATACTTCATTAACACTTTAGT
Organism: Calidris pugnax; assembly: GCF_001431845.1. NCBI lineage: Eukaryota > Metazoa > Chordata > Aves > Charadriiformes > Scolopacidae > Calidris > Calidris pugnax. The sequence continues at coordinate 12,207,440 of NW_015090810.1, forward strand.
TATTAATCTATTCACTTTACATATGTTCTATTAATACTTTGTTCTAATTGTGTAGCTCTGCTTTGGTCTTCTGCATTTTAGGAGCCTTTTCTGGTTTTAGGAGTCATGGCAAGTGTGTAGTATCTGTGTGACAGTTTAACCAGATGCAAAAGTCTGATGCAAGTCTGCATATTTTCTTGCAAACCTTAAGGACTGGAGTTCTGAGTATGAATGACTCGATAAAATTAGGTATAGGCAGGTGAGTTACATCTCCTGCCATTCAACAAGACCTAGATAGGCTAGAAAGCTGGGTGGAGAGGAACCTGATGAAAATCATCAAAGGCAAGTGTAGGGTCCTATACCTAGGGAGGAATAATCCGATACACCAGTACAGGTTAGGAGCTAACCTGCTCTAGATGAACCTTCTTTGGCAGGGGGGCTGGACTAGATGATCTCCGAAGATCCCTTCCAACCCCTACAATTCTGTGATTCTGTGATCTCAGCAGAGGCACATGGCAGACTATCATTCACATTTTTTCCTTAGTTTCCATTTGAAGTGACAGAGTTCTTTTCCAGTGAATGAAATAGACAGAAGTTTCTTCAGCTTCTGCTCCCATTCTTCTCAAAAGGTGAGAGACTGAATGAAGTCTTCCCATGGCCATTTCTGTCCCAGCTGCTTCCAGGGCTTCTTTTGAGCCTTGAGTCAGCATTGGAAAAAAAAGATGAAAATGCAAGAAAATGACATCACTTTAAGCCAACCATAATCTGTTCTGTGCAATGATATGGCAGGTACATTATTTCCCGCCAGCTTTTTAAACATTTATTTATTTATTTATTTCTCTTTTATATGCTTGGTTTTCCTTTCTTGTGGGGATAGCAGAAGAATTGCTACCTTTATATTGCAGTAGTAAGAAGGCATTGTTAATGCTGGAATGCTGTCTCTTATCTGAATAAAACTTGACATGTGGACAGAAATCTGATCCCAGAACTCAGGCTCTTTTCCTTTATTTCATATAGTCTGTGCCAACATAGCTGGCGATGCTTCTGAAGGGAATCATGAGCCACCAAAGTAGACTCAACAGCAGACAGCAGTTAATTAACACAGGCTGTAGTACTTGTAAGGACCTCACTGAAGAAATTCAGCCTTTTAGTTCATTAAATGTTTGCTATATGTCTCTGCAAACATTATCTGGAGGCATTTGTCAGCTCTTTTTCTACATTGATTCCTCATTTTTGTTTTCATTTGTAATAATAGAATTCTTTTCATTGAACAAAAACCTGTGCGATTCCAAACTGCTTGCCTTTCTTGCACACAAACCCACTAGTATGGAAGCCAGCAAAGAGAAGGCAGGTGAATTTAGCTGATTGATTGCATAGTCATCTGTGTGAGATCGAGATCAGTGCAATTTAAAGAAAATGGTGAGTTTTGGAAGGAGTACTGTACTTTTGTCTACAAATATGCTTGCTTAAGAGTGATTCTTCTATTGATTTTAGAGAAAAAAAGCATATGTTTGAATATTTAATATCCAGACCTCAGCATGTTTTGGTATTAGGCTTAAAGTTTAAATTATTAAAAAAGAAAGAAGGAAACAGAATATAAGTGTTTTTCATCACTGCACTCAGACCATTTGTGGACATGAAGCATGACTTTATTTTTTACAGACTGAGGTCAAAGTTTAAGCAAAAAAAAATTTTCTTCTCTCAGTAGCCATTATCAGTTTAGTATCGGAGAATATAAAGACCTTGCTATGTAGACCTCTTTGCTCTGTTTGTTCTGTGTATAAACAATTATTAAACCTCTGACTCCAAATTCTATGTTTTTTTAAAACCCATTCTCTACTTTACAGAGAATGGTGTACTCAGAAATTAATGTCTAGAGGATGACTTTTGCATACTGAACAACAAAATTTTACCAAGTGATTTGGTTCATTGCAATCATATTAATAGGAGTATCATAGAATAGTTTGGGTTGGAAGGGACCTTTAAAGGTCATCTTGTCTATTCTCCCCTACAGTGAGCAGGGACATGTTCAACTAGATCAGGTTGCTCAGAGTCCAACCTGACCTTGAATGTTTCCAGAGATGGCACATCTACCAGCTCTCTGGGCAAGCTGTTCCGGTGTTTCAACACCCTTACTGTAAAAAATTTCTTCCTTTTATCTAGCCAAAATCTGCCCTCTTTTAGTTTAAAACCATTACACCTTGTCTTATCACAAGAGACCCTGCTTTTCCAGCCTCTCTTTCTTTCTTTATTAATTGTACGCAGCTATTAACCATGCATGGACAAATTTAATTACTGTATGAAATCAATGTCACTTCATAAATTTGCCTCTAAGCATTCTTAATGGATTTCTGTGGTGGTTGCTATGAAAAGCTGATGTCAGTTTAGCTTGCTGAGTTAAAATCTCTCCCATGAAAGTATCACTGTTCACCTGCAGTGTTTTACTTAAGACTGCAGGTACTTAGTATCTTGTGTGAATTGCTTCAGAAATATCTTTAATTTATGTACGTGTGCAATATGCATGAGGCAATAAGCCTAGTGCATCTAAGCATCCCTGCAGTATAGAATATACCGACTTCCAGCTTCTTTGACTACTTTAAAAAGTTATTGTTGGACCTAGAAAGCAAGTCAAAGTCCTTCTTTCAGTCCAAAAGAGCAGCAGCTGAATACAACATAAAAAGCATCTAAAGTAGCTGATTCCATAGGGAAAAAAAAAAAAAAATTCTAGTCCATAAAAATCACAAATTTTAAACCCAAGAAACTTCTAATAGAAAAGATTAGGGGAAAAAATGGATGGGAAAAAAAGACTTTAGAATACTCAGAATATGCATGGTTTGATTCCAGAGTGGGTGCAACCAAATATCACAAAACCAAAATATCCCTGTGAAGTGAAAATGCTGAGTTTCAAAATGTGAAGAAAAGAAAAAGGCTGTGAGACAATATACTGATTTAGTGCTTCTAGGAAATCTTTGCCAACAGGGTCTCTGTGGATCCCAGTCTTCTTTTTCTGGAACTAACAACAGAAAGTATAAACACTTTCTACCATTTCTCAGAAGTCTAGCATATCTGTGCTCATGTTGAGAACAGGAGAACAAACTACTAATTCAGCCAAATAGAGTCTCCATCTGCCCAGATCAACAGGAGCTGTGCCACATTCTTATCTCAGGAAAATTATGCAATGCTTTTTCTATGTATTTGAATCTGATCACTGATTAATTAATTTCCTTTCCTTCTGTTTTTGGACAGCTTTCACCCAGTTCCTTCCTGATAATATAATGCAAGATGAGTTGACACCATACCAGTTAACTCAGTGAGCTTTTGGGCTAAATTAACTTATCAGCAACCAACAGCATTAGATAAATATAATATCATGTCCTTCCAGCTTTTCATTTCTATTAATTTCTGTTAATGACACACTCAACATATAAAGGATTACTGTCTTGAAAGTTTTCAGCAATGCACCTAGCTCCAATTTCTTGGAAAGTAATCTTATGTAAATAAAATCACAGAGTCATAGAATGGTCTGGTTTGGAAAGGACCTTTAAAGCTCAGATAGTCCAACTCCATGGCATATCTTTGACTAGATCAGGATGCTCAAATTCTTGAACGCTTTCAATGATGGGGCAGCAAGAAGCAACCAGGCAGCAGATATATTCATGACTAAAGACTTCCTTTTTTCTTTTTTCCTTTTATTGCAAGTGGAAATTCATTAATATTTTTCCTTTCAAATATCTAATAATTGCTTATTTTGCTATAAGAAATGTAATAGAAGAGTTTTCATTTTAAATATCATTTATTTACTGGGAATATTGTGGAACAGATTGTCACAGAAGCTATGCCAAGGCACATGGAGGACAGGGACGTGATTTGAGACAGACACCATGGCTTAACCAAGGGTAAGTCCTGCCCGACCAACCTAGTGGCCTTCTATGATGGAGTGACTACATCGACATGAGATGGAGCTGTTGGAATGGGTCCAGAGGAGGGCCACAGAAGGGATCAAAGGGATGGAACATCTCTACTATGAGTTGGGGTTGTTCATCCTGGAGAAGAGAGGGCTCTGGGAAGACATTATGGCAGCCTTTCTGTACTTAAAGGCAGCTTCTAAGAAAGACGGGGACAAACTTTTTAGCAGGGTCTGTTGCAAAAGGACAAAGGGTAATGGCTTTAAACTGAAAGAGGGAAGATTTATACTTGATAAAAAGAAGAAATTTCTTACAATGAGGGTTATGAAACACTGGCACAGGTTGCCCAGAGAGATGGTAAATGCCCCATCTCTGGAAACATTCAAGGTCAGGTTAGATGGGGCTCTGAGCAATCTTAAGCAGTTGAAGATATCCCTGCTCATTTCAGGGGTTTTGGACTAGATGACCTTTAAAGGTCCCTTCCAACATAAACTATAAAAAGGTGAATTCTCTTCTTTTGTCCAGGTTAATTTTTATGATGAAAGAATATAAAAAAAAATTAAAAACACTCTCTTTACAGAGCTGAAGTAGAAATAGATTTTAGGGAATCATTTTGTAATGGGAGACAGTTAAGCAAGGACTGTCTGTTTTGTTTCTTTCCTTCCCATGCCAGGGGAAGGAAATTTGCCCAGAGATTCTGTTTGCATGTGGGATCCACTGAATTTTTGAGTACAGACATAACAATCCACAACAGTATTGTTATTTCCTGAATTCACATATAATTAACTGGACATCAAAAAAACCCCAAACCAGAATGACTCTTTCTTCCTCTCCTTTGTCTCGTTTTGCCTTGCAACACTAATGTTGCAAAATAAAATTTTGTTTGGTTGATTTGTAGCATGCAAAAGTTCAGGCCAAAATAGTAGTCTGACAAAGTTAGAAAAATTTGAATTTGACATCAGATAATTTAGTGGGAAGTATGCTTAACCAGTAGTGCTGTGCAGTAACAGTGCACTGTTTAACACAGGGAACATATGCTTAAAAAGGTAAATATGTGTACCTATGCACTTGGCCAAATGACTTGTTTCTGTCAATGAAGAAGAAAGGGATATAAATAACTCAGGGTACATCAGAAATACATAAAGAATGCTTATGGTCTCTATCAAGCTTTCTCAAACACAAAATGGGATGTTAATTTGGTTGGAACTTAATTTATAGATTTAGAATGCTGGTTCTAAAATAGACAATTTATGAACTTCACAGAGCTATTAAATTGATTTAATTTCTCATACAAAGGAAGCGTATTTATCTCTTGTGGCTGTGGGTTTTCAGTGGATTATCATTGTAGTAATGCATGATTTCCAAAAAAGTGTTGATTTCTGTACTTCCTTTTGAACTATTTAAAATTGTTCTCCATGGTAATATAAAATTGCTTAAGTAATGGAACTTAATGAAATGTGCAATCATGGACTATGTTTCTCAAAATAGGGGGTATGTTGGGAGGTGATAAACAAGGACAAATTGATTAACATTTTATTGAAACTGAGGAAGTTTTAACCGAGTTACAAGACTCTATTAAGACAATAATAAATCATATTCAGTTAGGTGCTGTGGTTGCTCTTGCAGTTTCACCATAGAATAACTCACTGCAGTGACTTTTCCTTCAAGTTGGGAGACAGCAGGTAAAGTCCAAGACTGTTACAATTCAAAAGCTAGTAAAAATAGATATAAATTAGATTTTAAAAATTCAATTACAATTCATTGTAGCAAATATTATGGACTCATAGAATCATAGGACAGTCAGGTTGGAAAGGACCTTGAAATATGATCTGGTCCAAACTTTCATGAGAAGGTTTCACCATCCAATTGCATCTTGAAAACATCTAGTGATGGGAACTCTCCCACGTCCCTAGGAAAGTTGTTCCAGTGAATGATTTTATTACAATAAAAAATGTATTTCTTACGTTCAGATGAAACCTCTCCTGTTGCAACTTGTACGCTTTGCCCCTTTTCTTCCCTTTTTGGCTCCTTGTGAAGAGAGAGCCTCTGTCCTTTAAGTATTCAAAAATTATGATGAAATCCACCCTAGGCTTTCTTTTCTTCAGGGAGAAAAGACCTAACTCCTTCATCTTCCCTCACAGGGCAGGTCCTCCAGCCCTTTGATCATCTTTGTGGTCCTCCTTTGAACCACTGTCAGTCTGTCCACATCTTTTTTGAATTGTGGGGACCAGAACTGGACACAGTATTCCAAGTGAAGCCTGACGAGAACTGAGTAGAGTGGGAAGATCATGTCTCTGTCTCGGCTAGTAATGTCTCTGTGGATGCAGCCCAGGATCCGATTTACCTCTGCTGCTGCAGCAGAGCACTCATGTTCAGATTGTTGGCTGCCAGGACCCCAAGGTTCCTCTCAGCAAGGCTGTTCCCAGCCACAGGCATACTAACCTGCACTGGGATCTTTGGTTATTCTGTCTCAGGTGCCAGACTTTGCTCTTGTTTTTCTTAAACTTCATACTGGTCTTGTTAACCCACTGTTCCAGCCTGTCCAAGTCTCTTTGTAAGATGTCCACATCTCCAACCATTTCGGTGTCATCAACAAACTTGCTAAGGGTGCTTTCAATCCCATCATCCAGATCACTTATGAAGGTGCTGAAGAGCGTGTGGCCCCTTGTCTGTCCCTGGGAGACCTCACTTGTGACAGGCTGCCTGCCTGAGTAAAATCATCATCACACTCTGAGCGTGACTTTAAAGCTAATTTTCTACCTAGGCCACCCATCCGATCTGTATGTTACCACCTTGTCCAGGAACACCACTGGAACTGGTGGAAAGAGTGTAAAATGCTTTGCTGAAATCCAGGTAAGCAACATCCACTGTTTTCCAAATTTCTCCAAATATTGAAGACAAAATGTTGCTGCTACAAGAATCATAAAGCAATCATGTAGATTTTATTAGCAAATAGTTCATTTTGAATACAATTGAAACAAAATTGACAAAAAATATCAGGTAAGGTAATATAAGAAGCTTCCAGCTGCATATTGTCTTTGTTCCGAACCATTCTACAGAACTGTACCTGAAGTATTTAAATCAAAATGGTAAATTTGTCCTGCTAGATCGCTTAGCTGAATTAAATATTTAGAAGATATAGGATCAGTAGGTGTGATTTTGATGATTCTTCACCTCTCGAATATTAGGACGGACTTTAAACAAATTTTTCCGTGTAGCACTTATGAAGCTCAAACATGAGAAGCCAAGTAAACCTCTAGCTTTTTCTGATCCTTCAGCAAGCCTTATTTCTTCCACGATGCCTACACAATACTGCCTACTGCTAACCATTTGGCAGGCAGCAACTCACACATTCTGTGTGGAACATATTTCTGTGTTATTGTTGTTCTTTCTTTCCTCTTTCTTGACCTTACCCATCTGCATGTTTTGCCTATCAGTTTTGTCATTAGCATAGACCTTGATCCTTTAAATGCTTAACCACATGGGTAAATTCAATGTGTTATGTATACCTTTTTGGAGGTTCTAGTTTGTGAGAACTCCAAAAATAATCTTTCCTGCTGGCATGGCTGCTTAGCTTACTTGTTAAGAATGCCTTGTAAACTCAGGATCAAGACTGCATTGTAAAAGGCATTTTACGATTACCAAGGTAAAAAAAACATTATCTCACCTTGTGTCTGTGTGGATACTGGGTTATTCTATACACTATATTAAGATAGTTACTATAAAATAATCTTTCAAGGAAATAAACATTTACTCTTGCCTGCTTTTATTTAGTTTTTATTTCCTATGAATTGTGATGTAAGATTTTATCCATCTCTTTTTCTATCCTTTGGGGTTTTTTTGACTTCCAGAATGACATAATACATGAAAATTTAAATTCCCCAAACATTTTCTGGTGCTGTTCTCTTTAAAATCCAAAATGCAACATTAGAATGTGAAGTGCCTAAATACCTCATCTTAGATGCAATAAGAGACTATTTTTGTTTGCATATTTTAGAAGCCAGAATTACAAACCACTTCTTAAAACTGTTGGTTTTAATTCTTTTTGGCTTATGTTAGTCTGACAAATTGCCATGACCCTCTTTTTCGGCAAGCAAAGATAGGAATTAAGTGAGCAGAAGTAGCTCTAGTTGTAAGAAATAAGAAGAGACTTACAAAAAATCTAGACACTTCCTGTCTGTAGGATCTAGAAATCCACCTACATTCTCTCTGCAGTACAGAGTATGTACTAGAAAGCACATCTAACTTAATTTTTGTACAGTAACATATCTCTGTAGTACGTACTTTTTGCTTTGCCTACATTGATGAATAATTTTGAATTATTGTCATGCATTGTATTCATAATCACATGTATATATACTGGCACCTGTTCTTCGCTTCCACAAAATTATCTCCTTGCTCACAGTCATAAATATGTTAATGGTATTAAACGTTCAGTAAAATTTTGCATCTGGAATTATTTAACTTTCATAATAGATCAATAAAACCTCTCCTTCAGATATTTCTGAACAGTCTATACCTCCAGGAAATATAATGAAGTCAAAGGTACAACAATTAGATAGGAAATCTAGGGCTTTTGAATTTTGATTTTAATGAAAATTATTACAGAAGTCTTATCTTCTTATTCACATACAGTAATCTCTAAACCAAACTTATTTCAGATCAAACACTGCAGAATAAATGTATGCCAGAATACATAATCTTTTTAGCCAATGAACTAATAGAACTCCTGGTGAAAGAGTGTGATTTCTTATATCAAAGTTGTCTCACAAAGGTGTTCCAAAACACTTTATGAGAAACTGGAAAGTCGCCATTCAACCAGAACATAAGCCCCCATGAACATGTTCTGTTTGCAATTATTGCATCTACCTGTTGATTCAGGAAGGCTTTCCCCTGTAAACCACCTGGTAAACAAACTGAACTATTAAGTGCAATCTTTGAATTCTGACTTGTATCCTGGTTTTTAGCAAAGCAGCATTTTAGTCTGGAATGAAGTATGAAACAATCATTTTATACAGTCAAAACTTCTAGGATGAAGTTGTACTTTTGGGATACTGACTGTTTCCAAAAAGCAGCATTGATTGTGAAACAGTGAATTAAAGACCTAATTTATGAAGTTTCCCAAGGATTCAAAGCTATAAGTATGGTCATTCAAATTATGCTACCTGTGCCCATGCAAAAGCACTTTCTAAAGTGTCAGTTAAGTTTAAAATATGCATTTGAGAGCTTTTATAGAGTAGCTTAAAATGTTCCTAAGTTCTCATATATTTCCAAAGTACGTTGAGAGGTCATTTAGGTGGTAGTGATAGTACATGTGCATGCTTATATTTAGGGCGAGGTTGTATTTAGGAGGGGGATTAATGTCCCATTAATACTTTTGTTGTCTTTCAGATATATTATTACCATTTATTAGTAATTATTATGGGATGATTGAGATTTCAGCTAAAATGTCATTTGATATGTTGAAGTAGATCTATACATGAGGACTTCCTAAAAAAGACTATACTTTGTCTTCTCACATTTAGCGTCTCTTATCAAACAAAAAGTATAGTTGAAGCAAATTTCCCATTACTTCCATAAGTTTTCCTTATTTTTTTCATTAATTAAAGGAGACACTGAGTCAAATAATGAGAAAAGTGGAGCCATGGAATAGTACTGGCTAAAAGAGAAGAGAAGAATACTGGGTAAAAGAGAAGATCAGAGAAAATGTTGAGTGAAATTGAAAGGAGGGAGGATTGGAATCAACAGCCAGCCAAACTTTTGAGTAAACCAGGGATTGCACTCTAGTGAAATTAGTTTCCTTCTGTAATGTTTGTTCTGTTCTGTTGTACTAAACACATCCAAATTGCCCTGTATTTTATTCTGCTTCTTATTTTTGATGAAAATAAGTTAAAGAGAGGAGTAAACATTGATGATTTATAGTAAAATTGAGTTGCTTTGTTATAGTCTAGGCATCTTAACTGCCAGTATCCAGAATCAGACAGCATTGACTGCTATTTCCATACAAATGTACATGCATGAACATATGCACACACAAAATGTGTTACCACACAGTCATTTTACTCCAAGCCAGGTTATTTTACCTGAAAAAAAACAATATCAAAACCTCAAAGCAATTCTTTTTATTTTACTTTGGTTAATCACTCTCCTAAAAAAAATAGCCCTGGCTTCAGCTCCAAATATCATCCACCTGAATCTCCCATGCCTCTTCTTTGGCTTCCTCTGCTCCTCTCATCTGGGATTTCTGGATAGTTCTTCTTGAAGTTTTCACCTGGGATATCTTGGAGTGGGACTAGTATGATTCAGAGATAACTATGTTTTCTCAGCACAGTTTTGGAGCCAAAGTGTATGGCGGTTTCCACTGGACCAATAGAGAAGTTTGAACCTTTGCCTCTTTGTATGAATGCTCTTAATCTTGTATACCCTGTTCTCAAATTACAATTAAATGCTATAACATGATGATTAGTCTAAACTTTTGTCATTTTCTGCTTAGAATTTTTTTTTTTTTTTAAAGCAGTTAAAGTATCCAAGCCTTAATAAATTAATGACTGATGTGTTGATACTCAAGATATACCTTCTGGTTTTTCTCTTTCTTGTGCCAGAGTGGTCATACGCAAGCTCTTTTTTACCCTGAACTTTTGGTACAAAGTTTTTCAACAAAAATCATGCATCCTTGCCAAGAAGTAGATTTTAAATATATTTTTAACATTATTTGATCTTGATGAAGGTAGGTAAGGGGTAGAAATATAGATGTGTAGCATCAATCTTCAGCTGAGGACCATCACATTCCAGTAATAATCCTAGAAAATGTATTGAAAGAAATAATCTTGTGTTTCTGTCAGGGCAGATGATGCAGAAGTTGAGCAATTCTGCAATTTAACAATTTTTTTAAAAAAAAAGTCCTAAACTGTACTGATTCAACTAACCTTAATTGCAAATTCTTGTCAATCTTTCTTTTCTACACCATTACAAAATTAGCAGACGTAATGGAACTTGTTATGTGCATTTGTATTTTTAAAAAGGCCTTGCTACTTGTTACTACTCCATGAAAGTTTTGCTGAAAGATTTCAACTGACTAGTTTGGATTGTAGCACTACTGGAGACTGAAATCACTATCTGAAATGCTAAAGGAACATTATTAATAATGGCTGCTGCACATGAAACATGTTAGAGAGATGTCTAATGAGGTATAGCAGGATGTCTAAGGGGAGACAGACTGTATTTCAATCCTAATAGCTTGAAAAAGTATACTAACATGCTTAATATATGCATATTTCGGAGTGCATATATATATATACACACTTACATAAGCAGTTGATAGCAGTACAAATAGATTGAGTCTGGAATTACCAACTGAAAAATGAAAAATTGGGAGAAATTATCTTAAAAGATTTACTCAAGGAATTAAACTTCCCCAAAGTAGTAATTTAGCAAGAGTTTTTAGGGATGAGTAGAGTGAGGATGTGCAATGGTATGCAGTGAACTGCAGTTTGTTAGTATGTTTATAGTTTGATACAGTGGCAGAGTTCTGGCTGGGTTAACACAGTGGAGGCAGGTGCCATATAATAAAGAATATCAGTACAGATTTTGTATAGTTATAGTATCCTGTTTTGACAAACTGCTATACAGCCTTCAATACAAGTTTAGCACAAATAAATCAAAGGAAATGATAAAAGAGTGATAAAATGAGCTTAGAGCTGTATGAGTTTACCTAAAAAGGAAAATCACAAAGCAAGTTCATAAATTAAATATTTAAAACTTATTTTGTAGATAGAAATGTGAAAAAACTGTTAAATGGCCTTTTGTTTGAATGTGGGGTTTAAGAGTAAAGGAATTGAATGGCAGAAAATGTGTATTGACATAAATTAAATAGAAATAGGAAGAACTGAAATCTACAATACTTAAGAAAGAAAAATATTTTATACAGTGCTTATTAATTTGGTGCAGGGTATAACTTTGCATTGAGGGCACATTGGGTTGTACAGAAGATTCCTTCTTGCAACTTCGCCCAAATTTTTATCTGTGGTATTTAAGATAATGGGAAAACCTTTTTCACTTCACAAAAAATTCTCTGTCTGCAATGTTGATACGATATACAAATAAGCATCAGGAATACTGTGTACAGATAGTGTGTCTCTCACTGGGCTCAAGGTAAGGACTTCTGAATTATAATTCTGTTTTACTCACTGTAGATCAGCCCACTGAAAAGTTCTATTTGTATTTCAGGGAGTTGGGATCAGGTCCTGTAGCTGTATAGCAATTACTTTTCTGAACTCTTCAGTGTAAGTTTTACTCATTAGTCAAACAGATACCACTATTAATATCAGTAGAAAACTTTATTCAATATTATTCAGAAAATACTTTTATGAGATATGTTCGATTATTTTCTCCACTTCTAAGAAAGTAAAATACATTTAAAAAAAATAAAAGATTCTCTAGGCATCCAGAAATTTGAAATTATGAATATTACTTATTTGATGAAAACTGATCAAAAGTTTACTCCTAAACATGAATGTAAATTCCTAAGGATTATTCCTGAAAGTGTGAGGTATCCTGTGGTTTTCATAACACCATTTCACACCATCCATTCCAAGTATGGATGGATATTCATATACTGTAGCAGACATAAGTAGAATCTTATGAGAGCCACAGGAAGTATCTCCATTCAGAATTTCTATCTTATAATAATGTATCAGCATAGTAGTTTAGTCTTTTTCTGTCTGCAGTGCAAGGTATGGTAACACTTCAGGAATCACAAAAAATTACAAGGAGATAGGCATATCTAGTATATCTCCTCAGTACAAAGGGTTTTAAGAACATGATTCTGAACTGAACGGAAATCATTATTTCTATTATGAGTTTAACAATGCCCATCTTATTCGAAATGGCAAGTACAGAGCACAGGAAAAAAAAAAAATTATTATGCTGTATTGTGTTGGACCTGGCCATCCTGTAACCTCACATCTCATTCTCATCAAGGATGCCGGGATTGAATGGCTTTAGTTTTGAAAAACAGCCACTTATTCTGCTCCTGTACTTCTTGCAATTTTCCTCCTTGATCTGAATCTGTAATAATTTTTTTTCCATAATGGATTCACTTTGGCAATGGGTGAGTAAAAGATTGTGTAAATTGCAGGTTATCATTACCAGCCACTTAAGATGCATGTGTTAATGGTCTCAGCTGTGCTAAAGGAATTGACTACGTTCTCTTTTCACAAGCTTTGCAAACCTAGAGTGGGCTACAGATGCTTGATAACAGAGGAAGCTTTAATAATTTCTTTAAACCCATCTAATGATAGTTTTGAATGAAAACATGAGCCCCCTGTGTTCATCTGTTCAATGCACAGGGTGAAGCTCTAGTTATTTCTTTAGAAAAAAGGAATCTTTCTTTAATTATGAAGAACTTCACTAGGATATTAGATAATGAGGTATAAGATCCCCCTTCCACTGTATCATTGTTCCTTCCAAATGAAAGCAGCTACTAACTGTACAACTCCACTCATCCTCATAGACAAAACACTAATGCACTGTAATGTATTGTTAAAGGTCAAAGCAAGCACGGGGTGAGTCACCCCCACTGTGTGAGCTGAGGTGAGAGGGGTGAGGAGAAAAAAGCAAACTTCTAAGCTAAGGAAAACAAAAGGATGACCTACAGCACAGGGCAAGAACAAATTTAAAAATGTCTTAGCAAGTGTTTTTTTCTCTTTAACTAATCATAGTGAAAGAAGGAGCTGTTAGGGCAAAGAGCTAAAAATAGGACATAATTATTTGTCTCCTTTCACTGATTTTACACTGATTTCAGTATGACTTTGGTCTCCACCACAGCTCACTTTAGTGTGCAAAGCAAATTTAAAGAAGATTAAGGCTAATGCTGCCTATTAGTTTTGTGGACTTCTCTCAGGTCACTTTAGATATTGAAATATCTCATAGTTTGTAAGTGTCTCTATACTGATGGACATATGGCTGAGTCACTCCTGAGCAATATTCTGATATAAACTGGTACAGCTCCAATTAATTCCTGCAGAAACCATGCTCTTATCACTCTCATTTTATGATCTTGTAACTCACTGACTTGATTGGAGTTATGATGATTTATATCAACACTGATGGTTGATCTTGTTTTGCTAATTATTCAAAACAGCCTGTTCTGATTATTTAGGGGTGCTGGGAGGAGTAGAAACGTTGTTTTTTTTATGTTATTTATCCCCTTAATCTGGGGGTTAACATTTTGTATTTTTTTGTAGTTATGTAGTTGGGACGTGAACTAGCATCAACATTCAGAGCTGTGCATTCATTTTTTTTTCTTTCTATCAATTTAAAAATTAAAAATAAAATATACAATACCAAATACAGTACAAAATGAATGATTTGGGGCTGTTTAATAAAAAGAAGCAGCTGAAAAATGCATGCAATGTCTCTGTTTGACTATTCCCAATTTTACTTCCTTTCATTTCTAAGTGTGTGCCTATTGTTCATTCACAGGCAAACTAACTGATTTTTACAAATAAATTGCAGTTTTCAGATATTTAATGGATGACCTTGCAACTCTCTGGGCCACAGAGAATTTAAAGATTGCCCATGATGATTTTCTAAGATTTGATTTGGTTTACTAACTGGCTTTTATCTTTCTCTGGCTGTATTTTGCACTAGATGCTCGCATGAGCAATGACTGTTTCTCCACTATAACACACACAGCAGTTGCCACCTTGTAATATCAGCATATGGGTGACTGGGCATACTGGGCTGCTGTGGCCACAGGATGTGAGCCTCCGACATTCTGTGAAGTTGAAATGGGCTTCCCACTTTCAAAGTTCAAGCCTTAATTTTAAAGCCTGAAAAGGACACCAGAATACAAGAGCACTAGCTCCAGCCAGAGCTGTGGTATATTCACGCATGAATGAATTCACTGAAGTGTGTTCTTCCCAGGAAAGCCAAAGCATGCACAGTGATGGTGCTCTTTTAAGTAATAGGAAACAGCAACAAGAAGTTCACCAAATGTTTGCTGTTTTCCAAACATTAGATTAAGATGCTGCTTTTGTTTAAAGAACCTATTAAAAGTATCATTGCGGAGAAGGGGCAGATAAAGCAAACAAGTTTTACTGAAGCAGTGAAAGATCTTGCATGTGAAAAATGAGTATTCACCCTGGAAAACATGACTGTATGGAGGGCATGAGACAAGTATTTAAAATCATTGATGTCATAGGGGGGCTGATGGGGAATGATTGTTCAAAATTTTGTCACTTAGGAACTAAGGGGCATCAAAATAAATTATTAGTGAATTAAAAAAAAATAAAAAGATGATATTTCTCACAGCCTATAGTTAACAGAAACTCTTGTTGAACATTTGCATGGATTACAGAACTGACTGACTTGCCTAGGTTTGGATGGATTTTTCTTCTCTGATTTTTTCAGAAAAAACTCTACTTCTAGCTCAGGAAGTCCCTTCAACTAAAATCCAGGGGCTGAGAGAATATCATTATATGTTTGACTTGTTTATATATTTTTCCTTTTTATTGATTTTGTGTTCCTTCAGTATTTTCTACCAGAGAGAAGAAAAATCTAGACAAGCTCATGTGTATTTCTAAGATGATAAGTTGGGGGGGAGAAAACAAAGAGACTGAGTGATCTGGTTTTTTTTTAAAGCAAAGTATCTGTTGGTCATTATCATTAAATAAAGAATATGGAATCATACCTTGTAAATATAAGGCACAGAAATAAAACAGGACCTCTCACTATAGAACATTTTCCCAGTGTTCTGAAATTCAAGGTTGCAGAACGTTTATGGAGATTAATTCCGTGACTTGTTTTTTAAGTGCTACATAAATTAATGAACTGTAATATAATTTGCATTTATGCAAACTAAGGTAAAAATGCCATGGTTGAAATTGTGAGAGGAAGGCCTGCTGTGTACAGAAAGTATGTTATACCTCAAATGGTGTGCTCCTGTTTCTGTGCCAGTATTTGACTGAAGATTGAGAAGACAGCAGATGGGAGGTGGCAGATTTGGTTTAAGGTTTGGTATGCTGTGGAAAATGCTATGAGTAGTACCAGGGAGGAGAGGAAATATAAACCTGGATAGAGTCACTGAGCCTGGAGTTCACTGGTGAATGGTACAGAAAATACTTCATTGTGGGAAGTATCCAAACTGGGCAGTAACAAGTCCACTTTATCAAAGGTTTTGTGACTGGAAAAATTACTTAATGTCTCTGACTGGAATTTCAACCATATCCAAGTGGCTATAGTGTTATGTTCAATAGCTCTGAGGTATGTGATAATGGTTTATGTGAGAGATGGACTACTGAAAGGAACCACTGCCAAGGAGTCTTATGCAATTGTTGCCAAACCTAACTTCCAAGGCCACTGGCCATTAATTACTGTCATTTCCTTGGTATGAAGTACAAGTTGAAGCTAACAACATACGATATCCTAGTTCAAGGATAGTCCGTGATGTAGGATGGAACTTGAACTGCCAATCCCAGTGGAGGCTACAAAAAGATACATGGATTTTATTTCAGGAAACTAAAATCCACACACGTAGGAATAGATGAAACTGAATTTTTATCTTTTTGACAACGTGACTATGCCTTCATGGAAGCCATAGAGGTGTGTGCAATACAAAAGAGTGCTAACAAGATGGTATTAAACTAGCTAGTTCAGGTTGCGTTCCAATGTACAGAGACCCAAAGAATAGGACAAATTAACTCAGTATGAAATGGAGGCTGATAATGTTATAACTTGCATTTATCTCTTATACTTTTCCATGTGTTTAAAATTGCATGAATTATTTCAATATAGATGCATTGAAACTGTAACAACCTATTTTATGGCAGTTTGTCATAATAGGTAGTTCCTGTCTCTTTCTTTTCTGTCTGACTGTACAGAAATATTTTTCATACACAGTCAAGGAAACATGTATTGCACAAAAAAACCAATATATTTCAACTGTATGGCTATATAGGAGAGTTTCAGCTGAATTGCTTACTTTCTTCATTGACTGCTACTTCTTTCTTCTGCATCCCAGAATGTGGCTGTCCAGCAGCCACTGGTTAAGAAGGCTAAAATTTTTGTTCCTGTGTTTAAACAAAGTATTTAAACTTCACTTAGGTTTTCATTTTCAAAGTTCATTAATGAGGGTTTCAAACTTTATGCAGCATTTCCATGCTTGAAGCCAGTGGAAAAAGGTCCTTCTAGATACTCAGCTGCATGTTTATGTGCCTGAGTACCTTTGAAAATCTGGCCCACAAACTTCACCTACTTATTAAGACAACTTCTAAACCTGGAACAAGAACAGGATTTCAAGCAAGAACTTTCAACTTTCATGTTTTATACAGTGGGTAAATGAACACATGTGCACTTGTAATATAATTCACATGTGTTTTTCTTTTTTTATTATCAGCCCCAAAACATTAAGATTTGGAGACTACTTGCTCCTCAAACCGCTATTACAAAGTATTGTAATTAAAACCAAAACATACATACTAAGGGAAAATCAAATGGAAGCAGCCTTAAATTTTCGGCTGTTCAAGGCCTCCATCTCCCCACTGCATTTCTCAGTACAACTAGGAGGTAACAGGTGAAGTATGTCCATGGAATTGTACGGGAATTTCCCAAGAGCACTTAAAAAAACCCTAAACTTATCTCCCAGCCCTTTTTCAAGCCATCCAAACCATGGGATTCTTCCTTCATACATTTCAATAGCCAGTCTGATGTTCAGTTTCACTGAAAGAAATCCACATCTGCTTGTTCCTTTGAGTCTCAAGGCTGCTAATTATACCCTGGCATTTATCTTGGGCATGTGGAAACCTCTGTTCATTAATTTACTAGGTCAAGGCTCATCTTCACAGGATGTAGAAGTTTAATGGGCCCTCAAATTGTTTTCTGTAAATAAGACTCATTAACCCTGCTACCCCTAGAACATTTTCAATTCTCAACCTCAGTGTTGCCCAGAGAGAGAGGAAGAGTCTGCATTTTAATCCTGATGCTGAATATTCCCCCTCTTCTGACCATTACTGAATTCATCCAACACCGTTGCCTTTAGTATTAGGAAGAAGATAGAAGCTCAAGGAGATTTTATTGAGTTGTGAAACAAGACTACTGTAGAGAAGAAAGCCACATCTGTTGCAGGCAAACACAATTCCATTAAAACTGATGAATGTGAGGCTGATATACATAAACCAAACATCATTTGTGTTGAAGAATTGTTGCCTAAAGCAGAAAAAGATGAGGAGTCATTCAGGATGGAAAAGCCCTCTCCAGTTTTTCCAAAATCTATTATGTGTTTCTTTTGCCTTTAATAAATTCTGTCTCTGATTGAATTGCTTTTAAAATATAGGAAAACACTTAAAGTAAAGCTACTGACTTGTAAAATAGAACTGTACATTGATTACAGATTCTTGCTTTTCTGTTTATCGCTATTATTGTGGATGTTTTGGTGGATAGCACAAATAGCAGAAACGGCAGCTTGTGCCTCGGTAAGCCACCCTGGAGTATGGGCACTGGGGAGGGAGGGCCAACAGCCACCTACAAACTAAAACTGAGCAAGTGCTTAGAGCTTAGCATGGTCTGTGACAGGTCAGCATAATTTGATCTCTCCAATTTACCCTGGGTATCCTGAAAATAGATCTGGCTCCTGTTCTTTTAAAATCAGATGAGCTGTAGAGAACATCAGTGGAAATGGAAAGCAGCATGAGACTGGCTTGTATTAAATAGCTTTATAGGGGGCAGACTTGTATTAAATAGCTTTATAGAAGAATGAACTACATATTACTAAAACCAACTGGTGCTGTCATTCTTTATAACTGCTTCAAAGTGTTCGGTATCAGGATGATTTTTTTTTTGCAGACTGTAAAGAATGAAGATGTACCACATCTTTTATAACTCAAAGCTACACATTTTTAAGTATAAAAATTAATGATTCACATAAAATATTGTAACCAAAAAGCACACTTTAGAGTAATCCAGTGTTGTAATAAAACCACTGCAATTGACACTGAATTATTATTGTATTCTGGCTAGCAGTGTACATGCTGCAATTTTCTGCAGAATGAGTACTAAATCCATAGAGTTCTTAGCATACTGATTATTCACTCCCTACTGTACATTCAAAGACTTTTTTTTTAAATATTGATATTAGAAAACCCTAAGAGCAATCTTCCAGTACTTTAAACTTCAACTTTTCAAGTGTTCTCTGACTTGATGGACTCAGTTGCAAACCTCCATTTATTTTCAATGTAATTTAATTGCTAGGTATTAGATACCATATCTGTCTGCCCATGTGTCAGCAGCAGCAAATTAGGCACTTAAACATCTAACTACGACTGTTTTCCCCTGCAGTTCACTGCGTGCACTAGGATCACATTTTCTTTTGTCAGAAAAGGATTAATTCTAAAGGACTGTCTGAGATCCAGCTAAAATTTTTCTTTTAAGTTTTAGCTTTTAAAGGTAGCAATAGGCAACTGCATTAAAATCAGAAAAAAAAAAATACAAAAAAATGGGACATGGAGACTGAAAAAAACCAAGCTGAGTTTATTTTCTGTTACTTAGAAGTGAACGTGGAATTGTCCTTCTAATATAAATTTGCCAGAACAGTTTTGGAGATAAAATGTTTTTCACTGGCACAGTTCCACTGATAGATATGGACACAGGTCTCAGCTCCAGATTTCTATCCACCCACCCAGAGGAAGGAGCTTGGTGACATTTCTGATGTTGTGGTTCCAGCCCCTGGGCAGAATAATCACAGATTTGGTGACCCCAGACCTCCCTTGCCCTTCACCTTCCCCTGTGTCTCCTTGCAGGATGTACTTCACTGAAAGAGTGCAATGGCTTGGTCCTTAGCTTTAATGTAGCTCCACCACTGATCCCTGCAGAAGGCTGTCATGCAGATGGATGCCTGTGGTTTCACTGTGGTGCAGCGAGGTACAACTTGGGTGGCTCTTTGTCTGTATGAGTGAAGATTTTCAATATTCTTTTTCCTGAAAGTACCACTTGCAGAATGCATTTGGCACAGCAGAGCTGATGAAGCTCTTGCTTTCCCTGCAGGAAAATAAGGGATTTTGAAGATATCGCATACTGTTTAAGCAAGATGTGCTGGCCCAGGCTTCACTAAATGACCTCTCCTCTTTGGTGTATCAGTCACAATGTAATTTACTAATTTAGCAAGCCTCAGAGACCAAGAAGAGTGAGGTGGCAAAAATACAGCACAGAGATTACCACATGCAAATCGTTGCTGGCTCCTCTAAAAGGTCAGTCCATCCTTACTTCACCTTATTTCATTTGCAACATCTATCACTGCCCCATCAGTTATTTTTTTTTGTAAAAAGGAAACTCTATAATTCATATAGTTTCAAATATATAACCCTTGTATATATACAATTCAGCTTTCATGCATACGTACATATACACATGTATATATAAATGTACATATATGTATATATTATATATATATAAAAACCACCTATAAAGGGTGATTAATTTTACGTGTATATAATACAGATATATGTTACATAAAAGTGAATATATGTATTTGTATATATGGATAGAACTATTATATGCATTATGTACATCATTATTACTACTATTATTATTATTCTAGACATGAAATTTGCAAAATGCCTCCCTGAGTTTTCACACTGCTTTCATCTTATTACCTGGTGAGCCACTGCTTTTGATGTTGGCATACTCAGTATTTTTCAATTTGGTGTTTGGATTTAAAGGTAATGTTGCTGCACATGCTGAAACCATTTGCATTTGCCTTTTTAAAACAATGGTATTGTTTCTAAAATCTTTATTCACTGAACATTCATTTGTAAGTAGAGGAAAGTCTTTGCTGACCTTACACTGAGCAAGGCCGGGGTTATCTCTTGTTAAGCTGTGAACTTCTAATTTGAATTTGTAATGTTTTACACAGAGAGACTTTACAAGAGAAATGATCTTTTTCTGCATGCTGTACAGTTACTCTAATGAAGCTAAATTGCACAGGGAAACATATTGGGCTGTAGGAAATAAGCAATGATGTTGGGGTTTGCATAACCAAAGCAGAACGAACCCCTGGAGAGGTGCAGACTGTACTGGCAGCATGCTAAACACAGTGCAATGATGGATGATGGATAATGGATAATTGCCCATGGGAAAAAGCAGAGAATGAAAGACGTGTACATACACAGGCACAGAGCCATACCATATGGCAGCACCTGAGAAGGGAGGAGAATGGAAGATGTGTCTTCTCCTGTTGCTTCCTCCTCTCACTCCTACTCCAATGTACCTTGCTAGTGTGAAAAACCTAAGCAGTGGTGGCATGAAATGCCCTCTCTATGTTCCAGCTATCTTTGGGAAAAGAGGTGATGGATTAACTGTGATTTGTTTTTATTTCTTAGAACTTGATTGGATTGATTGGTTTATTAACTTAAGGCTTAGGTTCTGGATGGAAGCTCAAAGGCTAAATTTTTGGAAATGAAATTCATGCATGATAGGGAAGAAAAAGGAAAGCAAACTAGATATCTGTGATTGCATTGGGAATAGAAGCCTGGACGTTTTGATTTTTTTTAAAAAAAGTTTACTGTTTCTACCTTTGTCATAAATCTTAATACTGGGAATTAGGGGAAGAACATGGTGGGTTGATCCTATAAGTGTGATTATATTCTGTGGTCACCTTGACTGAATGAGGATGACTAGACACATTAGGGATTTTCTGTAACATTAATGGAAATTCTTTATGTATACCAAAAAGTAAATCTTTACTCTTTTCCTTATCTATCCCAGGTTCTCAAAAAATCCATTTGGGACATGTCAGCCTTATTACTTCTGAAAATTCTAAAAGTGAAGGCAGAGAATCCCTTTGTTGATTTGTGATGGTTAAATGTCTTAATATGGTATCTTGTATTAAAATAGCTGGATAATGACTTTTTCTTTTGAATAATGTTATTGCATTGGATGCTGCAGAAAAAAAGGGTATTGAAAATGGAAGAATGGCACTATCTTTCATAGATCCCAGACCCTTGTGGTATACGAATCAACTACAATTAGTGTTATGGATACTCAGCACTAGAAATTTCCAACAGTATTTTTATGGACATTTCTATACAGAGGAATTTCTTCTTTTTTTTTTTCTTAAAGTATGTTTGCATATGAAAATGTGTGGCAAATATTTGAAAGGAATGACTCTGGGGCCCTACTGTGGGATTATATATCTACCCATTGTAGATATATAATGTGCACCTTATGAGTCTGTGAAATTCCTAAGTAGACTAAATCTTTCTGAACTTTTCCAAGGATAAGACACAATTTGTTGTGACTCTGCCTCCTTTTCAGCTTCCTTGACATTTTCATTGAAATGTACATATTTTTTTAGCTTATAAGAAGAAAAGTGTAATAAATTTAGGTTCTTGCCCTTATCTACCCTTCCTCTCAGCTCATGTCTCTGTGCAAGGGAAGCGTGCCACAAATTCTTTTCCTTCAAACCCCACCTGTTTACTACAGATGTTTCGGTAACATCTGCCTTGCCTGCTTTTTCCTACAGTGATGCAGAGGAATGAGACAGGAGCAGTTAGTGGACATCCCATGATGCTGGTTCACTCTTCAGGGGCTTGTGTCATTTTTGCTTTCGAGACTCCAGGGAAAGTGGTTCCTGAATGCCCAGCTAATTCCCACCAACTGGGCAATATTCACTGAACGCTTATATCTTAAAAATATGCAAACATGTGTGTCTTGGTAGACAGGAAGAAAATGCTGCATGGTACAGAGCACTGACTACAACTTCATGGCAAGTCTCCAGGTAATCACATTTGATGTGTTTCTAGCCTGTTATTACAGCACCCCAAAATGTTGTCTGAATTTTAAACACATATAAAAACATAGACTCGGTAGCCACCATAAACAGATATAGTTATTCTTCCAAAGCCAGCTCCAACAACGAATATTATAGTTCAGCTGTTCAATCAACACAGCAGTAGGCAAATGTTGGTGCGAAATATACTCAAAGTAATTTCAATTAACAACAATTAAATTCTACTTGGTTTTAAAATAGGATGCCAGCAATGAGGAGTAACATGCACAGCATCTCTACAGGTGATAAATGCAGATCTGGCCTGCTGCCCACCTGGGCTTTTCAGATTCTTCTAAGCAATAATAGTATCAGTGGAATGAGGGAAACGAGCAGAACAGCAGTTAGTGGGAGGATATAATGTGAAAAGGGAAGGAAGATGTCACTTTTTCAGGCTGATGGAAACAGAATGAACCCAACCTTTTCTCAGCCTTTATTTTCCTCTTAGCCTGGGAGGAGGAGAAGAAAAGAGAAACAGTTGTCAACCAAAATGAAGATACCAAACAAGGGAACACAACTTACTAACTACTACTGATCTCAATTTATGGCAGAAAGTATATTCATCAGCATAGAGATATCAGAGCTTCAAACATAATTCAGACAGCTGAATGTTGCTTGTAGCTTGGCAGAAGCCTAGTGACTCCAGACTTTTTTTCAGTAAAATGATTCTACTTAACTTGAAGAACTAGATGAGCAAATAATTTAATAGACAAGCCCCTAATTTTCAGTGACATTCTCAGTCTCTCTGTATGCCTACAGTCCAGGAAGTCTTACAGATAGGAAGGCAATTTATCTCATCAAAAGAAAAAAAACCCCACACATTACTTTCAATAGCGTTTCTCAAATGCAGAGAACTATGGGGGGATTTTATCTAAAGTAAAATAGAAGTATTATTATATTATATTATAATATATTATATTAATAAAAATGCAAAGTACATGCAGACTAATGCCAGATCTTTTTTACTGTTCAGTTATTTTAATATTACACGGCATGACCAACATACTGTTAAGTAAAGATCCCTGATATATCTTCATAATTTTATTGCAAATTAGTTATTTTTACTTAGCTGGAACATAATGAGGTAGAATCAAACTTGTTTAGCACTTGGAATTATTGTTCTCAACCTGATTTCTGCCAAGCAGGGGCAAGTGACAAAACCAAAACTTTACTTTTTAGCAGAACATCCATTCATTTTCTATACATACTGCCTATCTCATTACCATTAAATCACATAAACACAATTTAACCAGATGAGTCAGGGAGAAGGTAAGCCAATAGGAACTGTGACAAACGTGCCTGATTACATGTTGTTCTTTGCTTGCAGGCAGGTGCAGAGAATGGCATTTTGTGGGAAATATGATCTGCACCAAAGTCTTAAACAATGCACATAGAAATAAAAAATGATGGATAGTGCTGAATCAAGGTACTACCAGCAGTGCATAGTAAAACATGCTGAATTTCCATTACAGATGCATTCATTTCAGGTCCTCACTTCATATGATAGTTTTGTCCCTCCAAAAATTGTGACAAATGTCAAACCTAAACCCTATCTTACAGTGTTTTTATACAAGAAAAGGAAACTATGAAGTGAAGAAACCAAGCTGAGCAGTATGGTTTTTCTGTTAATCTGCTTTTGCAATAATTCTGAAAATTAATGGGATTAAAATTACCTCTTGTGTTTTTTTCAGGCTGAAAATATGAGCTAGGCATTTTGTAGGTAGATTCCTTTTCGTGCGTCATTTGTGGTAGCATGCTCGCTTACACTGCAGAGTACTTTAATCTTCATTTTAGACATGCCCACAGAATGATTTTCAAGAATGTTTTCTGCTAACCATTGTGAACAGCACAAAGGGCTTGCAAAAGAAACAACATAATAAGAGCATAAAGCAAATTTTTGAAGGGGACTGACTGTCAATGTGCAATTGTTGACACTATATGCAGATAGGGAATGATGAAGAAGCATTCTGAAAATCTGGCCACTTTATATCAGTCTGAATCCAAGTGAAGCAGCACTAAGGAAACTAAACTCTTCTTTATTATTCAAATAAAACATCTTTATAATCTTACTTTCCCCTGGAGTAGTATTTCCTTGCTGATCCTCATGTAACCTTTTTTTTTTTTTCCTACAGACTGCATAGATCAAGCTGAATGTTAGATAAATAATAAATCAATTTACTTGGGGTTATATGTGTTGTTTACCCAATTGACCAAATTGTTCCTGCTACACTGTCCTTCTCCATTTCAACTGCTATTAATACCCACAGCATGACTTGAGAATTAATTGCCTATTTAGTGCTGTTGTTCTGAGGAACAGTTGAAAACTTATGCTAATAAATTACTTGATTAGTGTCATTTGACACAATGTGAATAATTTGTCAGAGGCAAGTTCTTTCCTCTTGGGGTAGTGAAGGTTAAGCAGAGACAAAATAGAAAAGCAAATATGTGAACATCAGCATCATTATTCCTGGAACAGAACATGAATATCTTTTTCTCCCATGTCACGGAAATTCTTCTTTACTATTTGATAATGCTTCCTGATTACCAAACTGTTTTTATTGTCTTGTCTGCTAAAGGAGTAGCAAAATTGAAGGATTAAAAAAGTTACTAAGAGTCTAAGGAAATAAATGATAAAATATTACCATCTTTTAATTCATAGCAATCATCCTTAAAACATACAGGATAGTCAAAAAGATTTTACATTTTACTGAGACTTCTTGTTTTCCTCTACGATGAAGACAGGGAAAATGTGGATTGTCTAAAAAGTAGAGTTTCAAAGTAAAATCTCTTTTTAGAAAGCTTTTTCCTGTTTGTTTTGGTTTTGTTTTTGTTTTTTTTTCTTCATTCCATATGGAATCTTGCAACTTTCTAGTTGGCCTGGTATAAAATCAGTGGGCTATGAATTTTTCCATCTTAATAGAATCCATTTAAAGGGCAGACTTTACAGATTGTCTGTCCTGAAGCAATGGGACGTAACAGAGTGTGCAGTGAAGGGATGTGGCAAACCCCTTCAAGATGAATTTACAATACTCTTTATCTTATCAAGATATTTTTCCACACCAACATATTTTATCTAGTTGATCTCAATATGTGAATTTAAGCCTTAGTATAAAGTCAATGGAGCCTTCTGAAGGTGACCCATTTGTTCTTAAGTATTAAAATAATATAGTATGGGTTTTCCCTTATATGTGTAGTTTAGGCAAATTCATTTGCCTTTTACCATACAGTTTATGTGGTTTCATGATTTAAGGCTGAATACAATAGTGTTTACCTTCTGTAACTCTGCCAAATAACAGTAACAGTTCTGCTTCAATTTGTTCCAACAAGACTCTTTTGTGTTAATATACAGTATGGAAACCAAGCAGAAATATTCCCTTTCAAAATAACTGATGTCTCTATTAACTGTTGTTTGTATTTCTTTAATATATATAAAGTGCGTTAATCTTGGATGATGGTCCCACTGTTGTACCTTCTATACCAATGCACGACAGGAAAAGAGTACAAAGAGTTTGTGCTTGAATTTTATCACAAGAGACACATGCAGGATGATTGGTGATCATAAAGAAAGAGCAAAGTAAATTACAGAGTGCTGAATATGACAGGTAGTCATTGCTGCACATTTTCAGCTTTATTATTGTTGCTTAGGTAGGCTTCATGAAATGGGAGGCTTGCAGAAAGATACTGAGGTGCTGATTTTCCAAATGCTGAATGTCAGGATAAGGGAGAGAAGAGTGACCAAAAACAAGCATACAAAAAAATGGCAATGACAGCTGTCACCACTGAGTAGTCAGAAGTGAAACTGCTGTTTCTCATTTACTGTAGGAAAAATTTAAAAGGGAAGAGAAATTGAAGACAAGTTGTAGAAGTTTGATATCACAGTAAAAGGGAAAAAGTGATGAAAGCATTCAGACATATGAATTATCTGGTCAAAGAGACAAATCAGGGATCTGATCTGTCAGACAAAATGCTGAATGCTTAGCAGTAGAAAAACCCCAATTTTGTTCAGAGAAAAGCTTCTTGCATTAAATGGAACATAAAATGACAGCTGAAGGGGAATTTTAGTTGTATGGATGGGAAAGAGAATATGTCTTAGACATATTTTGCTGAATGATTCTTAAAATATAATCTCTTTCAGTGATGCTCAGGTTCTTGTATCTTTTTGCAAGTGTATTGGATGGTTTTACTCATAGCTACATTTGAGAACAGGCAGTTATAAGACATTGCAAAGCATTCTCAGACCTCTAACACAGAAAACAGAAGACAACAGAACAAAAGTTTCACCTGGGTTTCAGGCTTACAGAAGCTGAATGTTTGCTGCTTTATTAATCAAGGTTCGTTTTGCAAAATAAGTTTCTACTATTTTTAATACTGCTGTTCAAAGCTGTATTCACCAACAGACTGGACAGTAATTGGGAATTCTCTTGAATGACATTGTCTTTCTTTCAGAGTAAAAGGGAATTTGCCAGCTTTATCACATGCATGGTACTTTATGTATTCTTGATTTTGTATGCCGTAGAGAGAACAAGTGTCATTTAGGAAAAAAAAAAAAAAAAAAAAAAAAAAAAAAAAAAAAAAAAAAAGTTAATATGTCTTAGCAAAAAGTTACACTTCTGGTGTAAGTCTTTTCACCAACAGTTTGGAAAAAACAGTCTGGAAGAAATTAGGGTATAAAATGACCTGAGAGACCATCAGTCGGAAGCTTGATGGAGCAGGAAACAGGGGAATTGTCGCGCTTAGAGCAGTAAACAAACGGGGTTGTGGGCCATGTGAGAAGGGAATTTAATGGAGATATGAGTAGAGACATGCAGTACAAATAGAAATAGGAAAATGATTGCTTAGCCTGACAAGAAAAACCTAGTCATATTGAAGCTGGATGTCTGCATATTATTTATATTGGATTTTAGTTCAGAGATGAAAAAAACAAAGTCAGGATGTGCATACTAGGAGGAAGATGAGAGATGCTAAAGATTACATTTTGTTTCATTTAGACTTCATTGTTCCAGACAAGTGAATTCTTGACATGCTTGTTGGACCAAAACAGCTAACAACCCAAACACCTACTGGGAGACCTGGAGGTGTCCGGATGGAATGATATATTCTGCACACATTCACTGAAAACTTTCTGTACCACAAGAATAGAAGAGTTTAAATAATGGATTGGTTAAGGAGAAAGAATGACTAAGGTGGCGAGCCCTACCTCCAATGGAAAGAAATTTGCCTTGCAAATATCCTTAGAGATCAAGGGCATTGGCACAAAGGAATATATAAGACTAGGAAATTTAGAAAAAGGGGAAAAGAAGCTAGACTTAAAATTTAGTTCCAAAAATCAGAGAAATCTGGATACAGAATTACATCTTTTTTCCAGAGTTATCCTTGCTAGTCCTCCACTGTTGCCAGCTGGTGAAACATCAAGCAGTAAGCAATATCATTTCACACTACTCTAGCATCTATGTGGTGGTCATTTGCACCATCTGTCACACAAATGTTATTGGACAGAGAAAGCACTTCCTGAGAGCAAGGCTGAAATAGCACTGAGAATCAGATAAACAGTCCCCATGGCAAAAATCAAGGAAATCAAAGATAGCGCTACAGACAAAACAGAAGGAAACAGAAGAATTAGACATAATACTTCTGCTGAGTCTTGAAAGACTCCCTGCTGCAGCCCTATTCCTGCCATTCATATTGAGTCAAAAAAAAATGAAATCTAGAATAATGCTACAACAGACTGGTGTTATTTGTAAGACAAAAATAATGCAAAGCACATGCGTTATCACATGATAGCATGATACAGAGGAAAAGTATGCATTGCATATTGTTATATGCTTTGGACATAGCCACATTGCTGGATGAGCTATAACTGCTAGTAAACATGCCTCCTAGTGAGACCACTGACCATATTCACAGCTTTCAAGCCTTGGTGATTTCTTTTATGCTTTATCTCCCTGCACTGTGAAGTTAAGCTAACTCAAAAAAGCAGGCAGGCTAACCATGCTAATGCAGAGCTCAGCTTGAGGGAATTATCAAGTCTTCTCAGCAAGGTAAATGTAGTACACATCCGTGCAGCTGCAAGAGCTCTGTGCAGCTGCTGTTAGGCTACATCTGGTACCTGACCTAGATCATTTAAAGTGTCTAAGGTACTAGTATGCTACAATGTCATCTGAGGTACGGATATAGTCTACCTCTATAGCAGTAATAACATCTAAAGGTAAGAGCAATAACCATAATATCTCTGAAGCTTTCTGACTGGAATAATTTTCCTCCCTTTCAAGTTTCTTCTGCAATTGCAAACCTACAGCAAGGCAGTATTCCCTAAAATCACCATCACTGCATAGTTCCCCAAAGCCATTGCTTTATTTAAAAGACAAAATAAAAGGTACTTGCCTGTGATATCACCAAATATAAAGCTTTTGCGTCTCTGGTTGTTATAAGTGGCAATCAATGTAAAAGTAGATGTTTCTAGAGATTTTTCCCCTGCTGTTCTGGCCTGTTCTAATTAAGCATGTTTGATATTAAGATCTGGTACATTATCTCTGGTATTAGACCACCGCTTGAAAGGATTTGCAAATAAAGAGCCTAAGGATCTCGGCTTTTTGTCTTTTTTAAGTGGTATGTTAAATCTCATATTCCAGTATATAGAGATTTTTACCTAAATCCCATAAACCCCTCTACTGTACCCAAATAGCTCCCGTAAGGCCCAAATAGCTTTCTTTTCAGAAAATCTGAAAGCAAGTGGAAGTATAAGAACATAGTTTGCCTGTACAGGTTAGACTGTTCTCGTAATACGAAGAAAGCTCAAAGAAATAAACATCACTAAATGTCATCACATGTTACTGTCACAGGGAATTCAATTTAAGAAGGCTGCTTATTTGCTGGTGTAATTAGATAGCATTTCCTACAGTAGAAAGATGTTTAGCCTTAAGGAGCTAGGGATGCAATTTCTCTGAATGACTGCCTTATGGTTAGAAATTACCTCAGGAGAAAAAAGGCCTGAATTTTAGTGCTCAGTGATGCAAGTAGAATATGGATTTCTATCCTATGCCTAGTTAATACACTTTTTGAGGAAAGCTTGTACTTTGAAAATCTCTTATGATCCTTGTAAGTATTTTATCAATATAGTAGTTGGCAGGGAATTGTGGATTACATTATCAATGTTGGAGATAGTATTGATCATTTACTTCCTATTAATATAATTTTATATGAGTTTGCAATCACTTTATCTTGTGTGCAATTGGTAAGGATGCATGTTCTTGTGTGTGTGGAAATGTGCTTGTATGCATTATTTCAATTCTCTGAAAGTTGATATTGGTGTATTCTACAAAGGATATATAAAGAGCAAACTATTCAGTGGTTTGCTAAATAGACTGACTAGCTAAAATGATGTACACCACAAGGATCCCTGAATTCTTCATCAAAGATAGGTCTTTGATTTTGAAAAGTGTCATCTCCGGCGGCCCAAGATATTTCAGGACATCTTTGGATACTCAAATCATTTAAATGCTCAGCATTCACTACTATTTGTAACAGTTACCATAAAAGAAGTCACTGCTTTGCATTTCTAATCAGAGGGCAATGTGCAGGTAAAGAAAAAAGGGTCAGCCAATGACACAGGACCTTACTATAGACAGCAAGAGAAACATAAGGAAATTCCATTGATCACAATAACTTTTTTGATTACAAAGTACTTTCTTCTTGCACATCCTTTGCTTTATTAATTTCTTTAGTGATACCACCGATACAATCTTTAAAGCATAATGTTGCATCAGAGATGTATGCCTTGAGGATTTTTTACATTTAAGTAGATATGAAATAAAGATTCCAGAACTTTGAGAACTTCTTGAAAATTTATTCAAAAATTTATTTGAAAACTGGAAACTGAATAAAAAATAAGTCATGTCAACATGAAAGTTGCTGTCCAGTATTCTTTGAAAGCAAGACAATGAATAAACAATTTCTTATAAGCACCACACACTGCTGTGACAGAAGTGATCATTACCCTAAATTACAACTTTGCTGAGATTTTCTTCTGTTCTTAAGTATTTACATTCTTTTATATGACTTGGTAAAATAGACTCTTTCAAGTTTAAGTTGGTTTAATTTGAAAAGGTTCATTTTTGGTAGCTTAAATCTGACATTTTCAGCTTATAGTAAACAATGAAGCCACCACTATTTAGCTGCAGATGATGTTATACTGAGTACTTTGCAACTCAGTAGGTCTACACACAATGTTTCAAAAGGGATCTAGCTGAACTGATAGTTCAGATTTGTATCTGAACATAAAATGTTGCAAGAACTAATTCTAAAATAACTCTAAAAATTTTGGTTTAAGAACTTTATTTTTTGCGAATATTTGGTCACCATATATATCACTTGCATAGATACCTCCAGTACATATGTGCAAAATAGCTGACTTAATTTTTTTTCCCTGCTATTGGATTTTATATTGCCATACGCTGCTGCTTTGGTGTTTGACAAACTGATCCAAAATGGTTTTAACTTTCATTGTATTGGTTTCTAAAGCCTGAATTGAGTATTGTACTGTAAATTTATAATTCTAACTATTCAATATGCACATTTTTCAGCTTTATGCAAAACATTTGCTTAACTTACTAACACTGACAGTGGTGACAGAACTTCAAATAAACTAAGTGTCTGAGCATAGTGAAAGGCCCTACTCACTTATGTACATATCTTCAAAATAATATATCCACTCAGTGGAGAAAGATTAAGATAATTGCTTCAAACAATGTGAGCTTTTGTAAAGGGCTTTTCTTCCCACTGCGACGTGAAGCTTTGAAGAGGATTTCCATAGAGATATGAAGCTTTTTCTTATGAAAGGAGTTGCTCAGACTTCAAACATTTTTCACATTAATGGGAAAAAAACAATTGCAGAAATTATAAGGTTGCTCAAAAGGCAAAATTCAAGACAGGAATAGGTACAACAGACAAAAAGCCAGGAGAAACCAAATGTTCACCTCATCAGACTGTATAAATACCTTTGTTACAAGTATATCTTTAGTAGAAATATGTCTGCTAGCAGAACTTACTGTAGACTTTACAGTAGTACAGATTTTCCCCCATGTCACACATAGATAATTCCCAAGCTCTGTAGGAAAAAAAAAA
The DNA here is from genome assembly GCF_001431845.1 of Calidris pugnax. Lineage (NCBI taxonomy): Eukaryota > Metazoa > Chordata > Aves > Charadriiformes > Scolopacidae > Calidris > Calidris pugnax. The sequence continues at coordinate 12,239,261 of NW_015090810.1, forward strand.
CCCTCAAATATTAGTTGAGTCTTCAGGAGGCTAGATGCTTCCTGCTGAAGCTGGTTTTACTTAGTAACTAAGCTAAGTTCCTTCAGTTGTGAGAACTGTTACAGAATTTTCCAGATAAAACCACACCGGTGAGTTTAAATTGTCTCCAGCCTACTTAGAAGTAATATGTAAAGGAAACAAAGGCCAAAGCTCTCCTCAAGTTTTGTCTCATGATCCTCACTGCCAGAAGTGTAAGTACTTGTTCCTGCCCCTCCTGACCTGCTACCCCTCAGACACAGCAAAGGCTAATGCAGAGGAACTAGGACATATCACTGCTGAAGAACAACTAAGAAATCTGCTTCTCTTTCTCTGCCCCGCTTCTCTTTTATTTCTGATTCAGTTCAATGTAGTTTTGGTATTATCCAAGAATTTTTAATAGATTTTGGTGGACCTTTTTCTGTTTTAAATATTCATTATGTGGAAAAAAATAAAAGCATAAACATGAAGACGTTGATACAATTTCTAATTATTAAAATAAAACAAATGCTTGGTGAAGTAAAAAAAGCTAAATTTTGACTTTTCCTGTTGATCATTTGTTGCTATTTCTAAAAAGCATGTTTTGTTTTTGACAAAGCTGCTTTTATAATTGGCACCAGCTTTGCTGAAAAAAAAAGTCAGTATGCCGTACTTGGGGATTTTGAGTAGCAAGGAAGAGTATTATAGAATGTAAAGAATACTGAAAAAGAAGCAAAGGGAAAAGTTGGAACTTTATACAGGATGAGTATGAGATGTGAGAAAGAAAAAATTATGTGGGAACTAGATTTATTGGCACAGCCAGAAAGAGCTTGTTCAAATTGAAACTCAAGAGATTGACATGTTCAATTGGCCACAGTGATGCTGAAAACTGAAACTGGTTAGCTCAAATACTCCCTTCAGATACAAATGCTTGACAACTCTGTGTTCAATATATATATTTCTTTCCATACTTATTTACATATATAAATATAGACTTATCTATGTCTTTGTGTGATACATACATATAAAATCTGATGCAATTACTATAAGAGCTGTGAAGAATGTTTATGAAGGATAAAGCTGACAACTCAGCTCACAGAAATGTGGCTATTCTGTATATATATTTTTTAAATATCCATGATGGGATAGCAGACTCAGGAAAGCCAAAGTAATTGTTTTGTTCTGGAGAAAGAATTTGTAGATTCCAGTGTTGGAATATTACAAATATTACAAAATATTACAAATTGGAAAAATCATTATATTAATAGCACACTGAATATTTAAATAAATTTTCACTTTGTTGTAAAATGGAAAGTTCATCTTTACATTAAAAACCCAGATAAATTACATGAATTGGCTTGACTCAAAACACTGTCACAGCAGAGATGGTTGCTTGAAACCATATCAGCTAGTTATGAAGGGCCACATGCCAAGTGGTGATGACTGCATTCTGGCAACATTCTCTCCTGTTGCCCTTTGCCAGAGCTAGTGTGGGACTGAGCAGCTGCCTAGACGGGCTGTACAATGGCTATCAGTCTTTTCAAGCCAGACACCTTTTTAACTAGTACGGTTTCATGTTTCATTCGCCTTTTCTACTTTTTTTTTACTTTGGAGCAAGCCAAGATGCCAGACTAGTTCTGAGATTGTAACTCAATTGTTTTAGCCTTTCTTCACATAGGGTAACAACTTCTATATTCTTATCCTGTTGCTTGTCTCTATTTCGTTCCTCAACTTTACTGAAAGTCTGTGTGCTACTGATGATGACTATTGTCATCAGTCTGTGTGCCAAGGAAGACAAACACAAGCAGGATAAGAAGGATGAAAGTCAAGTATGAAGTGCCCAAACTCCTGTTGCTAGTAGTTTTAAGCAGAAGCCCAAAGTTATGGGAAACTGAGGGTTGAAAAGACTGCAGTTCAAGACCTGGGCTTGTTTCAAGATGTGAGCTGTTGACTTCCAATTTATTTCAGTAGATGGGGCAGGCTGGAGAGGGACCTGATCCACATGTGCTGGTTGTCTTCATGAACACTGCATATTAGTATCAAACACTATCAAAGTATCTAAGGGAAATTGTACACTACAGCTTCATAGTGAACAAAAATGTGAAATAGGATTTTATTGACTTGTTCTTAAGGTATGTCGCTAGTTTGACTTTTTCCATGTACAGCAAAAGGAAGATCATAGGAACAGCAATATGAATGTTGCTTTAAAAATAAATAGAGTAGTATTATACTATACTAAATTTCCAGAATAACATGTGACAGCATCTTTGTGTGATTCAATTAAGTTATGCTCCTGGATTCAATAGTTCAATAGATTATTTGCTCCACCTGCATTTCAATACAAAAAAAAAAAAAAAAAAAAAAAAATATAGTT
>NW_015090810.1:12241752-12300445 GCF_001431845.1 Calidris pugnax
GGGTTTAATATTTTTCCTAGAACTTTTTTTTTTTTTTTTTTTTTTTTTTTTTTTTTCCCCCCCCTCGATTTAAAAAAAAAAAAAAAAAAAAAAAAAAAGTTGAGCTATTGATTTTGTTTATTCTTACATCCCTCACAGTAGGTTGTCTTATGCACGGTTAAAATTGCTGACAGTTCCAAAAGAAAATCACCAATTGGCAGACATATAGGATTTCACAGATAGCTGGTTAGGTTGTTTCTATAATGGAATATTTACAGAGTTGTGCCAAGAAATTAATGACAAATGAAGCTCAAAAGCCCTACAGGATATGCTTCTTTGCTTCACTGTAGCTATTAGAGTATTTTATTGCTATTTTATCTCTTCAATGCACTGACTTATTTGTCAAAACATTTTAGTCAAATTGCTTTGTTTATGTCCAAAGCCTTTAAAAACACAAGTTGAGACACAAAACAAGAATTTCAAATTATTCCTATTTTACATTAGTATCACTGCATTCTGAGAATCTTTCAATTAAAAATAATTGGGGGGCATGGATGCTCTTCGGATTAAAGATGCATAGAATACTAGGATTTTTTTTCTTTTGAACATCATTGCAGCTAGTACTAAATAGGTAATGCTGACACAGGAACTCCCAGCATGTCATTCAGTAGCTAAACTTTTCTACTACTCCAAACCAGAAATTAATCTTCATATTCATTTCTACAAGAAAGCAAATTAACTAGAATGGCTAAACCGTAATCACAGAGGTGAATTATTGGAAAATTGGAACACTTGATCTCGACACCTCTGTGTCTTGTAACATCTCAATGTTGAAATTAACAACAAAAGCCCATGTGATGTTAAACTAGCACAACTGAGCTAATGTCTATTTTTCCTTCTCACATAATTAAGATAATTGTACATACTCTTTTTCAGCGTTATCATCCGCAATTACTGCATAATCCCAATTAAGTGTTTAATATCATTGCTTAAATACAGTGAATACTTACATTTTCAGGAAACTTCTTGAATGTATATGGAGGAATACACTGGTAATCACTTTTCTCTATATATTCACTATCTTCAGCATAGACAGCCAATTTAAACTTCAGGACATAAAAAAAGCCAACATAGTTTCCAGGGTAGCTGTGACTGTATTCAGTGGTAATTGTCTTCGGGCTATGTTAAGACATATTTCTTAATCACTAAGAATGAAAAAACTACTATCAAAAAGTATTGATACTGGTGTATTGAGAGCTGGCTGTTATCCTTTGTCTCCAAAATTAATCAGAAAAAGAGAGTATGATCTTTGCTATAGGCTGTTTGCTAAGCTTTATCTTTCTCCAAAATTTCCCTGATTAATGTGCATCCTACTTGGCTGATCTATAGCATATGTTCTCTTCGGATTGATCTCCTTGCAGGTTCATGGAAAACTTCAAGCAACTGAAGAGTGTTTGCAGCTGCATTGATCAATATCTCATCAATTCTCTCCCTGGTATTTAGTTAAAAGCAGCTCGTAGATGACTGACTGGCTCAGAAATCCACAGGGATCACTTGCCTTGCAGTGCCTCAGAAGGAGTCTTCCTTAATGTACAGGTGTGTACCTGGAGAAGTAAGGGAAAGAATATTATGGAGCTGTGCCCTAAAATTATAGGGCTGATTCCAAAGAACAAGATGCACAAGCCACAGAGAAAAGAAGGTGCACCTATATCTCAAGCTGGAACCTTTGAAATATTGTGCAAGAACTTTCTTTGATGAATTTTCTCTTTTATTACCCATATATAACACAAATAACTGCTGATTAAGCATTTCTGACAGATGAAGAACAGGTTTTAGACATACTACTACTGAAGTTCATGGGGAAAAGGCCAGAATCGAGATGTGAGAGTTGGGAAGTTCTTCACGCTTTGAGCTGGCATTTTGTGTTCACAGTTTGAGAGTAAGAGCAAGACTTGATAAAGAATATCGCATAGTTTTACAAATGTCAGAAGCCTTATCTGAAAACATACCCTAATTGTCTTAGATGTATTTAATCAAAGATATGGTGCTTCCTTAAATAAGACGACTGACGTGTAAAGTTCTTATGGACCTAACTAGAACTATTTGCCTATACAAAAGTACATTTCATGCTGCAGTATCACATCCTTCACAGAACACTGATACTCAGTACTTCAATGTGATACTAATTTTAAGTTATAAATATAACTAAGTAAACATTTGATTAATTTAACCTGTGAGTTTCATCTAATACTGGTTAAATGTTGTGACCCTCATAATTTGAGCTTTTTTTAAATGACACAAATTATAAAAATTTCTTTTTTGTCCCCCTTAGTTGTGCTAAACTCAAATTCTTATCATGGACTCAATGTAGCACATATAATTGGAGCTAAAAATGTATTGATAGCCTGATTCATGATTTAACAGCCTAATCAAAATACACCAAAGGGTCATTACAGTCATAGTTCAAATTATCTAATTAATAGAAGAGATCCCTCAATAACAGTTTGATCTGTGTTTATTAGGTGTAGGTGTGTAGGGTATTGTCAGTGGGGGGGCTGCAGAGGTGGCCTCTGTGAGGAGGTTCCTTTGTGCCAGTCACAGCCAGTTCCACTTGGTTCCTGGAGAAGAGAAGGCTGAGGGGGGACCTTATTAATGCTTATAAGTATCTAAAGGGCTGTTTGAGGGAGGATGGAGCCGGACTCTTATCAGTGGTTCCCAGTGACAGGACGAGGGACAATGAGCACAAGCTGGAAAATAGGAAGTTCCACCCAAATATGAGAAAGAACTTCCTTATGGTGAGGGTGACAGAGCACTGGAACAGGCTGTCCAGGAATGTTGTGGAGTCCCCTTCTCTGGAGATCCTCAAGACCTGCCTGGATGCAGTCCTGAGTAATGTGCTCTGGGCAATCCTGCTTTGGCAGGGGAGTTGGACCAGATGATCTCTAGAGGTCCCTTCCAACTCTGACAATTCTGTGATTCCATGGTTCCGTAAAACCAAGCCCCTCTGCCACCAGTGGAGTGCCTCTGGGAAAACATATTTACGAAAGGGCAAAAATGCCAGAACGTGATGGGGGGTGGAGTGTGGGAGGGGGAGAAGGTGAGTGAGAAGAATGTGAGGAACAACCCTGCAGATGCCAAGGCCACAAGAGAAGGAGGGAGAGGAAGTGCTCCAGGCACCGGAGCAGAGATTCTCTTGCAGCCCATAGAGAAGACCATGGCGAAGCAGGTTGTCCCACTGCAGCCCATTGCACTCCATGCTAGAACAGGTTGATATTTCCTGAAAATATTATATCCCATGGAGAATATAAGCTGGAGCAGGTTTGAGGGACTGTAGCCCATGGGAAGGAGCCAACCTGGAGCAGGGGAAAAGCGTGAGGAGGAAGGAGCAGCAGAAAGGAGCTGTTATGGACTGACCACAACCCCTACTCCCCAACCCCCTGTACTGCTCAGACAGGGGAAAGTAGGGGAGTCATGAATGAAGGAGTGAAGATGAGGCCAGGAAGAAGGAGGAGTGAGGTGAAGGTGTTTTAGGTTTTTTTTGTTTGTTTGTTTGTTTGTTTTTATTTTAAGTTCTGATATATTTTAGGCACAGATCTGTGTGGCGAGGTCATTTTCAAACCCATCTGATGATCATCATGACCATAGGGAGCTGCTTTATTTATAAGCAGAGGAGCAGCAAAAGTGTTTTGCTGTTCTTCATTACAAAATTCAGTATTCTATTACCATATTAGAGGCTAATGTTTTTTTCATTCCACATTTGTCAGATGAATGATTAGATTAGAAAGAGTGGGTTGCTGTGGTTCTGCACTTCTTGTGGTGAAGTTTGTGCCACAGACCAATCTGTATTCAGTTCCTATCTGGTGCTGAGATCACAAGTTAGAAGACATGATGTTGATTGACAGATGACAGACAATGTCATTCACTGGAAATCATGTTCAGCATCAGCAGTTAGGGGTCAAACTTTGCTAGAATTTAGCATTAAATAAGCTAAATATTTTCAGTGTAGGCAGGTCCTTGGCAGCTCGTTCTAAGTGCTGTTCATTTATGTGCATACATCTCAAACACACAAACAGGCCCAATTTTCAAGGTCATTATTAAATCTTTTGGTAAACTTTCCACTCACATGTCTTCTCCTTCCCTAACCTCCAACTTGACTCATTCTGGAATAAGTGCAATTAAGAACAGAAAATTCTTGAGTGATGTGAATTCTGGCTTTGAAAAGCCGAGTTTGCAGTATCGTATGATTAACCCTGTTCAGACATCTTATTAATATACCATATATGGATCTTTAACAGAGTAACGGAGTGTCCTTTGATTAATGCAGCTGTTGTAATGCGATTTAAATTTAATGCTTATTCTTACTTATAATTGGCAGCATAGACTATGGGACAATCTTGTCTCCATTGCGAAGAAAAGAGCTTCAAATAAGCAAGAGCTATGAAACTATGCTCTAGAAAAGAAAATACAATGCAGCATTACAGCTGGGAGATGACTGTCAGCAAAGGATTGCACTCCAAATGGAAGGGAATGGACTTTACACTGCAAATTGTATTTTTTGACTTGAGGAACCCAAGCCATACGGGGCTGATAGAAATGGAAAAATTGCTCCATTTCTATAGTTTTCACATTTTTCTGACAGAAGAGGATAAATACTCAAGAAACTTAAAATTTCCTTGGCTTACAGGATACAATTTTGGAGTCATGTGCATAGCCTATTAACCTCATGTAGGGAGAGATTTCAGGCTTGAATACATCTAGTAATAAATTCTTCTCTTAGATGCATTTGGACAACTGTTGTTGATTTTAATGCATGTATCAGCAGGTCACATTTGGCCCATGTTCAAGGTTAATTTTAACAGTAACTTTTATTCTGCTGTCCTGCTTAAGGGCAGGGCACAGAAAGCTGACTTTATTCCAAGGTAAATATATCCTTTTGATATTAGCCTGTTGTTACTCAGCCCACTCAATTACAAAACTCTGAAAATGTTCAGTGTACAATTTACTGGTTTATTTTCATTAAGGCTAGAATCATTCCTCATTTAACTTCTGTATATTTGAGAAAAAAACATTTTAAAGAATTTGTTTGGAACTTCTCTCAGATTTTTGTGACAATCTGTGTCAATTTCCATCATTTTCTTATTTTGCTTATACTTATAAAATAATGAGCAGATTAGTTTTCTTGAAGATCTACTGCAAGATAATATTTTAAACTGCTAAATGCTCTTGAAATAACCAAATTTTATGCAAATAAATACATCAGATATACTTATGTTAAAAGAGGTTTGGCTTTTAAAAAGCTTCTGTATCTCAGCAGACCATTTAAAGTGTTCCCTGAACGTTCACAAATTAATACGCTCTTGTGCTTTATCATCCATATTTCACTTTCAAAGACTATGTATACTTGCCTATGTGCATGTTATATAAACTCATTTTTCATTGCATTTACCTGGTAAATAAAGGCTGGTATACCAAAATTTTGGATCCAGTTTTATATATTGCCAATACAACTTTTCTGCTCTTTTTGGTCAGCTTTTTTTTTTTTTTTTTTTGCCTCTGTAGTAATATTTTAAACTAAAAATTCAATGACTTAATGATCATAAAGATGCCGGGAAGATTATGGGAAGATTAATTGTTCCATTGAAGAGTTATCTCAAGTATTATTTGTGATCATGCAGATTTCTTGCTCAAATTCTACATATAAAGGCTGAGAGTCATCTAAAGACAGGCATTCATTATTCTGTCTCATCCCAATATTAAGACAGACAGCAAGTTTTGTCTTTAAAGGTGTTTATCTTTTATGGTTGATTACTCAGGAACACAGGTACATTTAGATGCATAATTTTATGGGGGACATACTACCCCCCCACTGAAAAAAGATTTTTTTCAGTGCACTTTTTCGTATTACATCCTGCATCCTTCCTAAACTCTGCTTCTTCCCACAGTTGAAGTCGATTATTTGTAGGCAGTCTGGTCTGAGGCACCTTACTGCACATAGCTATAGAAACAGTAGATTTCTCCTAAAATATGCATACTGCAATTCAAAAAAATTTAATAGAAATGTTGAAATAGCCAAAAGCAAATAATGAAAATAAAATAATCTTTTTAAAATACACAAATGTTCTCAGACTGTGGTTTGCACTGCTAAACTCTAACATGTACACTCAGATTACGTAAAACAGCTGTTGTACAAAAATACAGAAAACATTAGAAAGATTAGATTGATTTTTATAAAGTCAATCCAATACTAAATCCTAATTCAATAAAAGCAATCCAAAATTTTAACTATCCCATCCCATGCTTATCCTCTAGCTTCAATTTGCATTTGCAGAACTCTTTCCATCTCAAACTCAAAGGCGTAATTTTTCATTTGCTGTCATTACTCTGTGCAACGTACAAGTTATTAATCCAGTAAATTCATTTAAAATAAAATATTGATGCTTAAGGAAGTCTCATGAAACAAGAATAGTGTGTTTTGAATTTTGTAAACAAAAAAATCTTGCTGTTTTTGTTAAAACAAAATCTGTACCACTTAGAAGATGGAAGGTGGAGAAGATTACGGGAAAAATTAGTTTCTCAGTCTCATGAGAGGAAATGTTTGCTTTTGTTTTCAGTCCCTGCTAATTGATTTTGGCCATCAGTCTGGTTGCTGTCTTAAAATTTGTGATCAACACATTATCATCCCCTGAAACCTGACATTTCTTCAGGATACCGTACCTCTACCATACACATTTGAAAGCTTTTTAAGCTAAAAAAAGTCTTATCATTTCTGGTCATAAAATGCAGAGTTTTGTCCAGTCTCAATATTTCACAATAAGGTAGTGTAGGGATATAAAAAAATAAACTTAACTTGTTGAAAGAACCCTTCCTGTTAAATGAACAGATCTGAAGCTAGTAAATCCTGGAAGCTTCTTTTGCTATTAATTCTCTCAAAGGCAATAAGGTACATTATAGAACATATATTAAAGAAGCTAAAGATACAATTACATTAATAAATCACAGTGTGTTATAGATACTGTCTCTTTAACATTTTAAAATGTCATTCTCTGGGGAAGGTAGATGGGAAGGGTCATAAGATAAGGAATAAAAGAGGTTTTACTTGTGGTATGGATTAAGTTGAGTTAATTATAAATCATCCCAGTTGACTTTGCTAATTTCATTCTTTATTTAAATGTAATTTATTTTTCATTACATGAGATTTCATCTCACGTACAGATAAGATATGCCATTGAGCTATTGATTTTAAAAATTGCTTGTGCTGTTTCCCCTCTAGGAAGATACCTGCAAACTTTCAAATGTATCAAGGTTTTATTTGGTTCTTAATCTTCAGGTCAATTATAAAAAATTTTTTAGTACTTTATTTTAAAGTTTTCTTAGGCATTTTATCTTTTTTATTTTGGGAATTTTTTTTTTCAAGACAGGCTATAGTGTCTTTTTTTTGAGGCACATTCCTATCATTACATTGACTTCCCTTCCCCTTTCTTTTCTTTTCTTCTCTTCCCCAAACATTTCTGGATGGGCTTTCAATAATAAACTTCCCTGGTAGCTTAGATATTCTGTGCCTATAATACATGAGTAAGTGTAGTTTATAAACTCAGATTGTATAGATAAATAACTTGGTCATAAGGAAGAGGTCTCTTTTCACTCGGATGCCAATGCTCAGTTTGGGGCGATTTTTCCCTAAATCTAAGTGCAAAAGGATGATTAAAGTTACTCTTCCTTTATCCAGAGAAGGATTATTGTCTTGATAAGGGAAAACGAAAGGGACAATTTAAAGGGAATGCAGTTTGTCAAAGAAAATAGAAATTATCTGTTGTGTTTGTGAAATGAGAGAGTGCCCGCTTATTTTGTTTATTAAAAAAGAAGAAAAAATTGGGAAAAAATAGTAGTTTTTGCTTTCATTTGGCTAGTAAGTAGACATCCCAAGCAAGCAATGAGTATTATTTGGTCAAACTGACAAGCCTGTTTCAGAGAAATCCTGTCCACAGTTCTTCTGCAAAGACAGTGATATTTGCAGTTCTACACCTTTTATTCAAGGTCTTTTTTCAGGCAGTTTCCAGCAGATGCCAGTGAATTAAAACTTTCAGCAATGTTGTGCAATATTGAAAGTTTTGTATCCCCGTTTAAAAGCCCTAATTCATACAATGCCTTCAATGTCTGGTGTAAAAGCCAAATGGAACTTTAGGGACCCCAAATCCAAAATGTAGGTCCTCAGCTCTTCCTTCACCTACAGTCTAACCCTGGTGATGCTTAAACTGTGTTACCCTCACAAATGAACATCTTGGAGAGAAGGAAGATACTACAGCTAAATTTATGACTGTGAAGATGGCTTAATAAATAACCATGGAATGAAAACACTAAGCACTTTGAGCAGGGATTGGAAACTACATTTCCTTACTCTCAGGTGAGTACACAGTGCATCATACATAGTATATATAGTAAACAGGGTCATTCTTTTTTTCAGACCTTTTTTTTTCAGTCCTATGAACTTGTAATTCTCCTTTGCAAAGTGCATATCTTCAAAACTAGAAATAGACAGTGACTTCCTGCTGCCATGTAGTCAAATAATTCTCCAGTGATATGAGAACAGAACCAGATTCCAGCATTGTGAATGGACTGCTCTGAGTTATGGAATAAAGTATGGGCTGTCATTTCTTCCTAAATTATGTTCAAAAGATAGAATAAGAAGACAAGAGATTCAGAAAATAAAAAGAAAGGAAAAAGGAAAGCAGGGAAAGGGGATGGAGCAGGGAAGAAGAATGGAAGACAAAGCAGAGGTGTCCATATAGCATATTCTAATAAATAACAACTGTATTATATTTAAATGGCTATACTGCTTCCAATTCTTCAAACAGATTGGTTATCTCTGTAAAGTATGGCTTTGCACAGTGCTGAGAAACCCAGCATAGTTCCTGCAAAAGTATTATAAAAATAAAAAGACATCAGTTTGCATCCAGAACGTTTGTTTTTCTATAATACTAGTAAAGACAACTACCCAAATCCCAATTAAATATATTGCAACTTTCTCCTTAAGATGAAGGAAAACAAAAATCAAGAAATATATTCTGAAAAGATTTGGCAAGGAAGGAACATTGTACTATTGGTACAATAGTACAATTGTACATGGTATAGCTATTCTTTAAACCAGTATACATGGGTAAAAATAACCATTACTTCTTCAAAAAAATTCTGGAATGAAAATTCTTTATCTCACAAATGAAAATAAAATTCTAGTTTTGTATTGTCTGTCCTCTGGCCATCATCCAAGCATTTACACCTTTTCCCATAAAAACTCAGTCTGGCTTCAACGCTTCTGATTCTGTTGATAAAATCCAGGCTGGATTTTAAAAGGGAATCAAAGTCATGAAGTAAGAAAAATGATGTGCATCTTAGCTCCTTCTGCTTCCATTGCACAAATCAACACTTTCCTAGAACAGCTTTGAAAGAATCAAGAGAATTGTTCATGTTTTTTAACAAAGTAAACTAACACATGAATTACATTTTCTTCCATATACAGTAAATGTCTTTTAGTCAAACATGTCCACTTGCTTTGGCAAAGTCAGCATCTCTTCTAAAGTTAGTAAGAAATTGAATAGACTTTCTGTTAAATTTGCATTTTCTCTTTCCTTATTCTATTCCATGTCATATTTCTTCATTTTTATGGTTTGGTTTCTGATTTTTCCACTATACTGTAAACTTACTTTGAAGGTTGATTTTTTTTGGTTCGGTGAAAAAAAAGAAGATTCATATACTGTGCTTGTAGGAAGTTATTTGCACTATAAAGGAATGAATCCCACAGCAGTTTATAGTTCTTGGATTAATAATATCTTGTGCTCCTTGTTTTGAATGTTCACTATCATCTTACACATGAAGTTTTTGAGAAGAGGAGATAATATATCTTTTAAGAACATAGGATTTATATTGGTCATTATCAGTATGAATAACCCACTTCAGGTATTTTTAATTGTGGAAATAGTAAAAGAAATTAATTATTAATGTGCTCATTTGAAGACTAACTTTCACATAGGGACTCGCACTAGCTCTCCACCTTCATTCCTTATATGTTACAATTTGCATGCTTTCCTTTGTTGCCATTTTGTTAGTTCCCTTGTTTCGCTCACTCTTGCTTGGGCTCCCTCTCTCCACTTTTGTTTTTCTTCATAAGTACTATCCTTTCAATTTCCTTCTGCCTATTTTTTATCATCCTTATTTGCTTATGGAGTAACAGTCATCATAACTGATGAGCGAACAGCATAAGCGAATGATGCTTGTTGTTGGCATTGTTTGACAGATTGACACTAAATTCTTAGAATAAATTAATTAATTTTCTTAAAAATAAAGGTATTGGTCAAGAAATGTACCTACTCTGGACTATCCATACTTTACAAAATGTTTCCAATCCCTTTCTTTCTTGCCCTCCTTATCCTCTTTCTCTCTCACAACTGATGAAACGTATTATGTGTTCAATATCTCTAAGCCCTTCTAAGTATCTAATAATGAACAGTCATAAATAGTAAAGATACCTAACTCCTACAAATACCTGTACTGTGGAAGTTTGTGAGTTTTATTTGCTTTTATTTCCTAGAGCATTATGTAGAACAATAATAAAATTATATTATAAAAAAATAATTTCTGGTTTAATTTTGTTGTATTATAGAATTTGGATATATTTCTTAGAAAATCTGAGATCCAAGTACTAACAACTGTACAATAAAAACTCAACATTACTTTTTTTCTTCTTTATCTGTATCTCCAAGGCCTACCTGGAACAGACAGTAGATGCTCAGAATTTATTTGAGTTCATGAAAAATCGTGGATGATAAATTTGCCTGATCACTGAATAGGAAGCACAGGGGCTGCATTCTCTTGGAAATGATCTACAGACATTGATTGTATTTTTAAAAATATACAGCAGCTGTTGACTTCAGAAATAATGACCATTTGTCTTAAGGAGTCTTTATTGCCTGTTGTATCAGGGCTCAAATTACATTGCCTTTGCATTCTAAGAAAGTCTGTGATAGATATTTGAAGCACACTAAAAAAAATCCTTTGTGCTCTGGCTTTTTTACAGCTGACTATGCTGTCACATCAGTCTCGCTGACTGATCAGTAATATGCATGGGTCACCAACCTGATGTAACCGTAAGTTTTTTTAAAAAAAATTATACTGTTGAGCACAATTGTAACTAGAGTCTAATTTTCCTCAGCATTTATTAAGCCCATGTATTCCAAATGTTTATACTTACCTATTGATAATAATGAAAATAACTTACAAGACCATTTTATGATAGCACATGTTCCATTTCCAGTATCTTTTCCATGTGCATGGCTTTGACAAAGCTTCTCCTTGTATATGCTCTAAAAGTGACATACTGACTAGAAAAGCATGGAGGAAAATGGCATAAAATTGTACACAACAGACATTTCCCTATGGGTATTCAATAACATGAATTTTGATTTTCCAATGACTTCTCCCACTCTGAACAACTAATTTCCTTATGTCCTACTTGCAACAGCTTTGTAACAACTGTTCCTTTTCAAGGAAAGTTATCTCCTATGAAAAAATAAAGCAAGGAAATTTCTTTTTCATTTTTTCTTGAAAAGGAATGATATACATTGTATTCTCATAGAAATTATTTTAATTTTTGTATACTTTTGGAATATGAACTGAAAGCAGAAGGCATCAAGTTAAGGCTGTTTTTCATTAAGGTTCAGAAACTCAACCAAATTTTGTCTTTTAGAGAACAAGCTAGCTGTTTCGTATCACCAAAAAGAAACTGGGGACTTAGCAACAGAAAGAAATGTTTCAGTGCATCTAATTCTATTGTTTCTAAGAAACATTAAGCAAACTACACTTTTTGAGATGTGAATTCACCAGTTCCTCACTCTCAACCGCCTGTTCGTCCCTCAAATAAGTGATGCAAGACAGCTTTTGCCTGGTATAAACCTTAACAGTTCTGCTATAGTAAATATTTAAACCATAAGCTTCTAGCTATTATTTCAATTTCTACAAGCTTAATTTTACTCTTTTGTACCTTGCCTGTGATTTGGCTTCTGGCAGTAAAAGAAAGTGTCAGTCTGCAATTGTGTATGTGCCCTGAGATGACCTCGCCCCTCAGAAGAGTTGGAATATGGTGAGAAAATTCTGTCTTCTAGGATATGATTCTGTGCTGCTACTTTAATCTCCAAAGAGCAAGTAGTAATAATAACAACTCATTTTGGGGTTGTGTCTTCTCAATAATTGAGGAAACATGCATAATTGACATTATAACCAACAGTGCCAAAAATGCTAATGCCTAGTAAAGGGGGAACACAGGAACTTCAAATAACTTGTCTATGATCTCATAACAATTTAAAAAAAAAAAAAAAAAAGATGCCAGAGCAGAACTGGTATTTTGGCTTACAGGTCACCAGCACTACTGCAGCTTATTCTAGAGGAGAAGTCCTATTACCTGGGTGCCAGGTTACCATATCAAATCTGAAAAAGAGACTTAAATGTTGCAGTGGACAATGGAAGTCACGTTAACAATAACATCTAAGTTCAAAAAGCTGCAGAATACATTGAATGGGCTTTATCCAGTATAAACCGGTTCCAGAAACACCAGTTTATGGCAGTTCACCCAAAGGCATGTCTTGGTGAAGATTATTTCCATTCTGAAATTTAACCTTTAACAGTTATAGCGCAAGTATGTAGTGATACACCCTGAATGCATTCCCAATAATCAGGGAGCTAAAACCCTGGGGCTCCTGATGACAGAAGCAGGATATTTCACAGTGTACATAAAGGGCCATGGATCCTCTTCTGTGAAACCTTTGAATCCTTTAGTACTTCAAAGGTTTTGTGGCAAGGAGATCAACAAGTTCTCTATGCATGGTGTATGGACATGTTTTCTTTACTTTCTTTTGTATCTGCTAGTTTATTTGATGCCCTCTTGCTCTTGGACTACAAAAAGCAGTGAAAAATAAATATTTCCTTCCCCCTTCTCTGCATCAGTCATGGTTTTATTACCAGACAACCAGCCAGTCAGAGCATGAAATTAAACAAGACATTAAACCCTAAACCCTTCAAACTGCAGTAATACTTTAAGTTAGCTGCAACTTACACCAGATTTGGATAATTTTGTTTGGACTTGCATGATTTGTTTTCAGTCTCATCTAATGTAACAATTTTACATAGTCTAGCTAAATTTCCAAGCCCAAATCAAGAACTGAGAATATTGCTTTAAAATGGAAGTTTTAAAATTGACTGTGATATTTCTGGCACACAGCAAAAAATTTTGAGAAGGCAGTTTGCTTTTACTCTAAAAATACATCTGACAAGTTTTCTGATACTCCTCTTGAACATTGACATTTGAGTCAAACACAGAAACTGAGACAAGATTTATACAAAAAGTGAAAGTAATGAAAGACAGACACAAGTTGATTAGAGTGAAAACAGTTTCAGCTACCCTTAACTACCTAACTGGTAAACCAGTGCTTTTGTAATGATAATTTGGGAAAAATACATGGAAGCAGATGGTGTCATTAACTGAAGATGTAAATCTTCATAAAACAACTAATGGAGCCTGACATTTTCCAACAAGGTTAAAACAATGTTACATCACTGGCTGTCCACTTCTCTGAAAGGAAGAAGAATTTAAGGAGAATTTTATGAACAGTAGAAGCCACGTAGTTGATACTGCCCAGAATATGACTTATCATTTTGATTATCAAACTCTGTCATGGTTTGGGCCAGGTTGGCCAATGACAAGACGACAGATCCTCTCCCCCACCTCTCACTCCAAAGAGAGGAAGAAGAGAGATACACAGAGTTATGAGTTTAGAAAAACTAAACTACTTTAATAAAATATTAATAATAAAATAAAAAAGAAATAATGAAATAGATATTGTATATATAAAAAAATCTTATCAGGGAGATGTCACCAGAAGGCACTGGTGAAGTTCCAGACTGGCCTCAGTAAAGAATGGGAACTGGATTCAGGAATCACAGACCAGGATCCAAGGCAGACAAACAGCCATGATCCTCCACAAAAATCTACCACAGAAGAAGAAGCCTTAGACCTTTTAAGCCCTCCAGCTTTTATACTGAGCTTTTATACTGAGCATGGCAGATGGGATGGAATACCCTATTGATCAGTTTGGGTCACCTGACCTGTCCACTCCTTCCCACAGGTGCAACCCTTCCACAGGGTAAACAACCCAGTCAGCTGACCCTGCTTGCCACAGCAACAAGTATAAGAAAGAGCCTCTCTCACTGATCAGAAAGTTGGCTCTGTCCCACCCCAAACCAGGACAAGCTCTTTGGGTCTGCAGCCATGGAACAGCAGCAACAATGTTTTGTCTAGGCTAATGGAGCTTTAAAAACTCTGTAGTTACTGTTCAGGTGCTTCTTGTTCCCCATCAGTGCTTTGCACCTTTGCAAGGGTTTACTCAGAGCACTTGTGGAAGAGCACTTTTTTTGGAAGAGTTTAAGAAGTACCACAGAATGATGCTTAGTTTGCAGGAACTCTAAAGCAGAGGATGAGAAAGTGTGTTTGGTAACAGTATGTAAGGTGATGGAGTAAGATCTCTTTCCCGTATTATAACATCCCATGCCTTGCTTTGGATTCTAGCCAGAAGGTACAGAGCACAACTGACCATAACTGCACCTAATAGCATCCCTTGATTTTTATCTTTATTTGTGAACTATACATTAGAGATTACCTAAAGTTTCCTTTTCATTTTCCTCTATTTTCTGCACAGTTTTCTGGATCTTTAATGCAATACTCCTCTACTTAATATATTTCAAAGATGTCAATCTGTGTCACTCTCTGTGATGTTTCTTTTTCTTATGGTAGCATATCTTTATATTAGCAAGTAAAATGGGAAATTTTTATAAAGCAACACTGGCTATGGATTTTTCTTCTGAGTTCAAATATTATAATTTGTTAGCAATCTATGTGCAATAAAAGTGATCAATAAAAAAAAAACCAATGCAGTAGAAGATACCTCAAAATTAGATTGAAATATGTTTCACACATTCACTGTTATTTAAATTCTCAGTTGCTAACAGTGGTTTACAAGGTGCAGCAATTTTGTCTTGGCAGAAATTTAATTCTCTAGAATACTGAGCTTTCAAAAAATCCTTATGTTCCAAGTAATTAAAAATATTTTATCCAAATATGAAATACAGGTATGAATCAGTTATAATGGATGCAAATCACAATTCCATGTAATGTTACAGTGGGGCAGTCAAGCTTCTGACTCATCAGCCTCACACTAATATCAAGACCACGATCTATGTCCATTTAATCCATGATGTAAAGAACATTATTTCTCTCTCTTTATTGCCTCTCCTGTCTTTAGAATGTCTTCTATTTTTAGCGTTGTCTGAAATGTTACTTTGTTATTACTATTTTTCCCTTTGAGGAAATCATAAGTTTCGTATATTCACTCTTAAGTTTTGTGAAACATTTCGTTATCAGCCTGGAAAACCACTTTCAATGAATAGTTGTCCATCTTATTTTGGCAGGAGTTTACCCATTTTCTAGCAAAGCTAATAATCCACTATATGAGACAAGTCTGACCACAGAATTTGTACATACTATTGAATCCTCTTCAGTTGATGACTGTAGCTCATTTCCTTTCTCTCTAGATGTAATCCATCTTCCCATTTGTAACTGACTTGACATGGTTCTCTAATTCTATCTGTTCCACATTATTGGTCATTATAAATGCCCATTTCTTCTTCTGGTATCATTGTATAATTGGGTTCATTGTCTCTTTGCTGGCACTTGCTGAAAAATGCTTTGGTATTCTGCTTCCATTATCTTTTATACTCAAGGTATTCTAAGAGTCAAAATTTTCTTCTCAGTAATGTGAAATGTGCCACTGTCTTTGCACTGCCTATGTGCTGTTTGCCCTGTCCTGTGAGTCTCTTCTTGGTTCCTTTTCTGGAGTCTGTCTTTCAAGTACTGAGATTCTTGTAAAGAGCTGCACTACAACGGTAGATCAGCAAATAGATTAGTACATTTTTTTTTCCCTCAAAATGTCTTGAAGAGCTTGACTCACTTATTCTTTCACTGCCAGTCAGTGTCTAGAATGGCAGAGGGCATCATTCCTCCTGCATCACTCCTCCTGTCTTCACCATCTGAATAATTAGGTAGTTGAAACATAAATTAAAGGAACTTGCATTTCACTACCATGCTTTTCCTGGTCTTCACCTGTCCTTGAAGGTATATGCCTAATTGCTGAGCCAGAACCAAACTTCTTTGAAAGTTTCCAGTGTAAATGTTTTAAATTTCTCTCACTAGACCTTAGATGTTCTTAGAAACACAGGTTACTTGCTGATAAACTTGTTCTTGGAGTTTTTTCAGCCTTTGTATCTTGTGGGTACTGTTGATCATATGTAATATTAAGTTTAGAATTCAGTTTGAGGATCCTATCACTACTATTTTGAGCTACAGAATTTAAACAAGATAGAAACAGGCAAGTAGACTGTCCCTATGCTTGAAGTCTGAGAGCATTTCTCTGGAATTTGTGCATCACTTCAATGTTTTGGGGTTTTCAGTAGGGGTCATAGGGGAAAAAAAGGTATTTGTTTATTTTTGTGGTTGAAAAATGCCTTTAACACACTTGGGTGACTGATCTTCTATGCTACTGAATTTCATAGGAAACTATATTCCATATTTTGATCAATACAACAATTTTGATTAACTTCAATTTCTATGATTCCAATTCCCAGACTCCCACAGGAAGGCAAAAGAAGAATGAAATAGAAGCTCTTTAAGCTTCAAGGATTTTTTCATATCACCTGGAAAATTCTTCCACTGGCTGAGTTTGCTGCTTAGCGTTGGCAAAAATTAAGCTATTTAGTTTTACTTCATAGCATATCAATTACACACCTCGCTTTCCATACCTCTTTATTCTTGTATGTATAACTCTCTTCCTGCATGGGTATCATATACTACAAAATGTGTGCAGGACATCTTGTGTTTGTCTGATATGGGTGTTGTTTATGTCTCTTTTGCATGCTCTTCCATGTATAACTGATAATGTTCGATAATGATGGTTTGGTGTGCTCTTGTGACTTTCTCGTCTCAATAAGTTAATGAGTTCCTTTTCTAGGATAGACCACAGACACTCCCGTAGATACATAATACAACAAAGAATAAAAAAAATTTTCATCTCAAATTATCTTTATTTTTCTCTGATAATTCATTGTAATAGAAGGCTTTTAAAATTGTCTTAATTTTGGTAATGAATAATGGATGGTGTAATAACATAGAAATAGCATTTAATTATACCTTTTTTTCTTTGCATAATATGACCTATTAGCTACAGTTATAGAAGCTCATTAAACTGCAATAGACAATAGCATTCACACAGTGTGTCTTGGTCATGCCAGAAATCTTTTGTAGCATTCTGTACTGCTTGGCATTGCGTTATGGTGTTTGAGTGACTGCAATGAAATATGAACTCTATTGTAGCTGAAATTAAAAATTCAAAACTAATTAGTATTTGAAATAAATCTTACTTCATCATTCTAGCATTGTCCTGAATGTGAGCATTTTATAATCTTTCAAGATAACTTTCTAGTGTATTGAGCTAAAATGAAAAATTTTAGTTATAATATTATAATAATTGTTTTTTAATTAAAAAGCATATACAATATTAAACACATTTAGCTAATTCTACTCATGAGCCATAGACTACCCTTTAGCCCAAATTAACACAATCCTTGAAAAATGTATGGTATAGCGAACAGTTAAAAACAGTTGAAAATATGAGTATGTAAATGAAGGACTGTCCATTCAGAGTAACAGGTATCAAATTTGGAAAAAGAAAATTAATTTTGCATAGAGGGAACAACCACATGAAGTAGAAGAACAGGTAGAGAACCTTCTTGTATTGGTAAATAAGAATTCGTTCACTCCTATCAGTGAAAGTGCTGAAGAACTGATCAAAAAATCAAAAACCTTCCAGCAAACTGAGGACCTGAAATATAATAAAAGGCAAAATTACAGAAAGTCAATGCCAATGAAGTGCTATGAGTAATACTCTTCACTGTCTGCCTGACAGAATCTGATTTGATTTCTGGATTTGTTCTTTTTCCTTATCAGGCCACCAAGTAACTGCAGGATTCATGCTAACATCCTCTTTTGCTAAAATAAGCCTATGTCTTTGGATGTTGTCCAGCCTTTGCTGAAAGCATAATGATGGCTTTATTTTTCCAGTTAGTGTCCCTTCAGTATTTAACCCATACTTGGTAAAATACATTTGTGTACCGTTGAGTGTGAAAAGAGCTACTTAGGTACCAAACTATTCCCCTTCAGTAATCTATGAGAAAGGATTCTGGAAAAAGAGGTATAATTCCAGAGTGTGAAAACTTAATAAAATTCACTCCAGGAAATCAGAATTGGACTTTAACAAGAGCAGGAAAATTCAAGTTTAGCCTCCTATCATAGAATCACAGAATCATAGAATGGTTTCAGTTGGTAGGGACCTTAGACATCTTCTAGTTCCAACATCATGCCATGGGCAGGGACACCTCCCACTAGACCAGATTGCTCAAAACACCATCCAGCCTGGCCTTGAACACTTCCAGGGATCTGTTCCCTCCAGGATATTGACCGCTCCACACATTGTGGTGTCGTCGGCAAACTTGCTGAGGGTGTATTCAATCCCATGGTCCATGTCACCGACAAATATGTTAAATAGTACCAGTTCCAGTACTGACCCCTGAAGAACACTACTCATCAACGGTCTGTCCCCACTTGAACATTGAGCCATTGACCACGAGTCTTTGAGTGTGACCATTTGGCCGATTCCTTATCCACTGAGTGGTCCATCCATCAAATCCATTTCTCTCCAATTTAGAGACAGTGCAGGACATTGTCAAATGTTTTGCACAAGTCCAGGTAGATGACATCAGTTGTTCTTCCCATATCTACCAACACAGTAATATCACCACTTTAACCCCTAAATTTGTTGGATACAGTTTGCCTTTAGTAAAGCCATTTTGGCTGTCACCAATCACCTCCTTATTTTCCGTGTGCCTTGAGTGGAACTTCCTATGTTCCAGCTTATGCCCGTTGCCCCTCATCCTATCACTGGGAACCACTGAAAAAAGTCCAACTCCATCATCCTTCAACCCACCCTTTAGGAACTTGTAAACATAGATGAGGTCTCCCCTTAGTCTTCTCTTTTTGAGGCTAAAGAGCCCCAGCTCTTTGAGCCTTTCCTCACGGGGGAGGTGCTCTAATCCCTTAATCATCTTGGTTGCCCTACATTGGACTCTCTCCAGTAGTTCCCTGTCCCTCTTGAACTGGGGACCCCAGAACTGGACACAGTATTCCAGTTGTGGCCTCACCAGTGCAGAGTAGAGGGGGAGAATGACCTCCCTCAGCCTGCTGGCCACACTTCTCCTTATGCAGCCCAGGATTCCATTGGCCCTCTTGGCAACAAGGGCACATTGCTGGCTCATGGAGATCCTGCCATCCACCAGGACTCCCAGATCCTTTTCCTCAGTAGTGCTTCCCAGAAGATCCACCCCTAACCTATATTGGTGCCTGGGGTTCTTCCTCCCCAGGTGCAGGACCTTACATTTACCCTTGTTGAACCTCATTAGGTTCTTCTCTGCCCAGCTCTCCAGCCTGTCCAGGTCACTCTGGATGGCAGTACAGCCCTCTGGAGTGTCAGCCAGGCCTCCCAGTTTGGTATCATCAGTGAACTTGCTGAGGATAGACTCTGTCCCCTCGTCCAGGTCATTGATGAATATGTTGAACAGGACTGGGCCCAGTATTGACCCCTGGGGGACACCACTGGTCACAGGCCTCCAACTTGACCCTGCTCCATTAATGACAACCCTCTGAGTTCTGTCACACAACCAGGACTTAATCCACCTCACTGCTCCCTCATCTAGCCCACACTTCTTTAATTTTCTAATGAGAATGTTGTGGGAGACAACATCAAAAACCTTGCTGAAGTCAAGGTAGATGACATCTGCTGCTCTCCCTTCATCTAACCAACCAGTTATAACATCATAGAAGGCCATCAGATTGGTCAAACATGATTTACCCTTGGTAAATCCGTGTTGACCACTTCAAATAACTTCTTTGTCTTCAATATGTTTGGAGATGACATTCAGATGACATCCATACTCTGCCAAGCAGATCCATGAAGAGGCTGAAGTCTGCTCTCCTCAAATCCAGGTTAGTGAGCTTGCTATGAGGCCTCCTCCCTGCTCTAAGGATCTTGAACTTCACCATTTCATGGTCACTGCTGTCAAGACTGCCCTTGAGCTTCACACTCCCCACCAGCCCCTCCTTGTTGTTAAGAACAAGGTGCAGCATAGCACCTCTCCTTGTTGGCTCCTCTATCACTTGAAGAAGGAAATTATCATCAACACTTTCCAGGAACCTTCTGGATTGCTTATTCCCTGCTGTCTTGTCCCTCCAACAGATTCAGGGTGGTTGAATTCCCCCATGAGGACCAGGACTTCTGAACATGAGGTTGCTCCTACCTGTCTATAGGTCAGTCTTCCTGATCAGGTGGCCTGTAGCAGACCCCCACTGCAATATCACCTGTCCCTGCCCTCCCTTTAATCCTGACCCATAAACTCTTGTCTGGCTCCTCATCCATCCCCAGGTGGAGCTCCATGCGCTCTGGCTGGTCACTGACATAGAGGGCAACACCTCTTTCTTGTATTCCCTGCCTGTCCTTTCTAAATAGCCTGTATCCTTCCATTCCAACGCTACAGTCATAGGAGCCAGCCCACCATGTCTCCATGATTCCAATAAGATCGTAGCCCTGCAGGTGTATATCTTTCTAACTCCTCTTGTTTATTCCCTATGCTACGTGTGTTTGTACAAAGGCATTTAAGTCAAGCCCCCAGTGAAGATGACTTACTGACTAGAGTGGCTGGAATTGCTCCTACCTGTCTATAGGTCAGTCTTCCTGATCAGGTGGCCTGTAGCAGACCCCCACTGCAATATCACCTGTCCCTGCCCTCCCTTTAATCCTGACCCATAAACTCTTGTCTGGCTCCTCATCCATCCCCAGGTGGAGCTCCATGCGCTCTGGCTGGTCACTGACATAGAGGGCAACACCTCTTTCTTGTATTCCCTGCCTGTCCTTTCTAAATAGCCTGTATCCTTCCATTCCAACGCTACAGTCATAGGAGCCAGCCCACCATGTCTCCATGATTCCAATAAGATCGTAGCCCTGCAGGTGTATATCTTTCTAACTCCTCTTGTTTATTCCCTATGCTACGTGTGTTTGTACAAAGGCATTTAAGTCAAGCCCCCAGTGAAGATGACTTACTGACTAGAGTGGCTGGAATTCCTTTGTATGTGCCCTCCTGTTGACTTGTGATCCTTCTCCAGGCACTGGGCATGTATTTCTGGCATTGGCACTGGCATCAAACTGGTAGGAGTGGGATGGATTGAGGTTTTCCTCCCCTGGCAACTTTAGTTCAAAGCCCTCTTCAAGACCATAGGCAAGCTTATGACTGAAGATGCTCTTCCCCTTCTCTGACAGATGGACCCCATTAGTCCCCAGTAGACCTTATTTCTCAAAGCAAGTCCCATGGTCTAAATAGCTGAAGCCCTGGCTGTGGCACCAGTCCTGTAATCATATTTTGACTTGACATTGATTCTTAATGAACATTAAGAAACAAAGCTGTGAGGTTGCTATCAGTAAATTCTGTTTAAGAAGGAAATTATCATCAACACTTTCCAGGAACCTTCTGGATTGCTTATTCCCTGCTGTCTTGTCCCTCCAACAGATTCAGGGTGGTTGAATTCCCCCATGAGGACCAGGACTTCTGAACATGAGGTTGCTCCTACCTGTCTATAGGTCAGTCTTCCTGATCAGGTGGCCTGTAGCAGACCCCCACTGCAATATCACCTGTCCCTGCCCTCCCTTTAATCCTGACCCATAAACTCTTGTCTGGCTCCTCATCCATCCCCAGGTGGAGCTCCATGCGCTCTGGCTGGTCACTGACATAGAGGGCAACACCTCTTTCTTGTATTCCCTGCCTGTCCTTTCTAAATAGCCTGTATCCTTCCATTCCAACGCTACAGTCATAGGAGCCAGCCCACCATGTCTCCATGATTCCAATAAGATCGTAGCCCTGCAGGTGTATATCTTTCTAACTCCTCTTGTTTATTCCCTATGCTATGTGTGTTTGTACAAAGGCATTTAAGTCAAGCCCCCAGTGAAGATGACTTACTGACTAGAGTGGCTGGAATTCCTTTGTATGTGCCCTCCTGTTGACTTGTGATCCTTCTCCAGGCACTGGGCATGTATTTCTGGCATTGGCACTGGCATCAAACTGGTAGGAGTGGGATGGATTGAGGTTTTCCTCCCCTGGCAACTTTAGTTCAAAGCCCTCTTCAAGACCATAGGCAAGCTTATGACTGAAGATGCTCTTCCCCTTCTCTGACAGATGGACCCCATTAGTCCCCAGTAGACCTTATTTCTCAAAGCAAGTCCCATGGTCTAAATAGCTGAAGCCCTGGCTGTGGCACCAGTCCTGTAATCATATTTTGACTTGACATTGATTCTTAATGAACATTAAGAAACAAAGCTGTGAGGTTGCTATCAGTAAATTCTGTTTGTACCCTCCCATTGAGCTAGCCTGCCAAAGTTCACAAGTTTTTATTTACTGTTAGTACAAAGTATTTAAAAAAAACAACTACAAAACAAATAAGAACACACTGTCCTTAGCACCTCATCTCACTCCACCTTTTCCAGGGCCTGATGCTGCAATCCCAGATCAGACAAACAGCCTTTGTAATTGTGGCTGGCTCCATCCTCTGCAGTGAATGACAAACAGATGAGGAACAATTATTTCTCTGAAAAGAGTGCACAAAGGTTTAAATATCTCATTAAGAAGCAGTTGCTCAAAGTGAGCTGAAAAGGCATAGAAATATTTAAATATGACCATTCAAATATGTGAAACACACTTACACAGAGGTAGAAGAGTCAACTTAGAGAAAATCTTTGCAAGGTCTTGGAGCCTTACCTAGTGGCTTAACCTCCTTGAGAATGAGCAATCTTGTTGAAGTGAAATAAATCAGTGACTACAAATATGCAAGTGTCTGAAGTATTTCAGCTATACCATTCCAGTCTTGTTTTACGTATATCAGACTCTTCATATATTTTGCAATAAGCAAGAACAAACAAACTAGACTGTAATTAGAGTATCAGTTCAGGTTTATCTAATTTCTATTAAAAAGTGTAAAAAAATGTGGAGGTATCTTGGAATCTAATCTTCAGATTAGACAATGGCAGACTTTCATTTGCCACTTGAATTTGTCATTACATACCACAGTAGTTATGGGGGTAAAACAGACTGTTTAGTAGGAAATGCCGTTTATGCTAGTATGAAACAGTGGCCTAGAGTTGCTGCTTCTAACACTGCAAATAGATGTCTTGAGAAACACTGTACTCCAGTGTAGTCCTGAGGATATGAAGGTTGAATGAGGATAAGAATTTCCTCCATTTCCACAAATTTACAAGTACTGAATCAGAATTTTTTTTTATGACTTCAATATGTTCCCCTTGAGAAATAATAGTTTAAAAGAGTAAGATAGCTGTACTTGCTAGATAATTTTAGGAAAACGTACTTTTAAAAACCTAGGAGAATCTCTCATCTGATTATCTTTTCATTTGAAGAGCAACAAACCAAAGTCACTTGTACAAATATTTGGCAGTGATATCCGCTAAGATCATTAGGAGCTTTAAGATCCCAATGAATACTTGAGGCCTGGCAAGCTGCCAGTATGACTTTCCAAACTCACAAGCCTAATGCAAGTTATGTAAGACAAGATACAGACAGAAGACTAGATAATTCCAATCATTTCACACAATTTACTCGTACAGTATTCACTACACTGTACAAGACGCAGCTACTATTTGGATGCATTTAGTGTGCTGCAGGTGCTTTAGTGCTAAACCACAACCTTCAAGTAATGACAGATATGATGCAATCTGGGATGCAGAAGCTGCTAATGAGTATTAATACTGCATAGGAAAAGCAATTGTTTTTCTTGGCCTGTCAGGCTGGCTTTGATTAGAGAAACGCAGCAGAAATACTCAATTAAACAGTTCTTTCAGAAAAATGGCCTCTGCATCTTATTCTTTGAGTTTTTTCAGTGTGCAAGTGGGCCTGT
The DNA here is from genome assembly GCF_001431845.1 of Calidris pugnax. Lineage (NCBI taxonomy): Eukaryota > Metazoa > Chordata > Aves > Charadriiformes > Scolopacidae > Calidris > Calidris pugnax. The sequence goes on from NW_015090810.1 coordinate 12,265,886, forward strand.
TTAATTTCCTGTCAGACTTGCCAACTGCTGTTGAGTTGTAGCTTTTTTCTTGCTTTCTTTATGTATTTTTCTTTTGCAGGCTTTTTAACAAACTGAAATAATGTGTCATCACAATCACTGCTGAGTGAGTAGCACAGCCACACCACAAGGACCACAGCAGAAGGTAAGGAGACTGCACTAGTAGCTATTGCGGGGATCTACATATTTTCAGTCAATTTAGTATTGTCTACATAGTGTTTAGCTATCTTTCCATTTTGTGTATTTTTGTAAGCAGTGGATGAAGATGTAGCAATGATGACATATAAATCTCTGCTTCTTTCATCAGGCTTTCACTACACAACTGGATTGCACTTCCTGCAAAGTAAGAAGCTCTTTTCTAAGGGTCTGAGACACGACTGGCCTTAGGAGCCCAGACTCCTAGTCCAGACACAGCAGCTGCTGTCAGGCACATTAAGCAGTCCTTTGCCAGCCCCCACGTGCCAGCTCACTTGGGAAAAGATTTGTAAGTGCAATTTCAGAACAACAATAATCAGAGTTTGTAAGCCTATGAGGAACCTGTGATCTCCACAGAGTTGTCCTACACATTTAACTCACAGCTCAGTGTCTTGGTTACAGAGAGGTTTCGGAACAGAGACACAATGAAACTCAGACACTTTCCCTGTTTCCACATAGACTACATTTTGCACATTTCTCTTCAAATGTTAACTAGAGATAAAGTCAAGGAGCCGCCATCTGGGCTGTGTGATACCTCACTGTAATTTGGCCCTCCTTTGAAAATGCCCTTATTAGGGAAAACACTGCAAGTCAACAAAGAACACAAATATTCCTCCTTCACCTTGGGTTGAAGTCCCTCTAGGCTAGGACTGCATTCATGGACAGGCTGGCACTGAATTTGCCTACTTAACTTGTAAACCAAAGACATGAGTTTGTAGGAGTGCATGCTTTAAATGAATTGTACAAACAATTGCCTGTTTTCTTTCCCACCTGTCAGCCTACAGTGAGTAACTAGTGAGCGTTAGAGTTAGAGGAACAATCACAAGTGTGAGAGTGTATCATTGTGTATTTGCAATGGGTATCACATATATTTCTCGAACTAGTTAATTTCTCTTGTCAGACTCTCATTTGTTTTTTCGATCTCTTATCTGTACTACTTTTAGCTGGGGTAATATTTATTTGGAATAATCTCTATGGAGAAGTATGAGTTTTACAAGACAATGGACAGAAGCTGTCAAAATGGAAATAGCTTCCATTTGTTGTGGTCTGAAAAAAATCTTCTGTCAGTTAATATGGCTATTCCTTACTGAATCTGAATTTTGTGTATATAACTTGTTTATTTCCTATATAATGTCATTATCAAAATCTCTTCAACTGTGAATCATTTAGATATATTTTGTTCAGCTTTGCTGAGACTGATGGCATGAAGGATGCTAATTTTAGCAGAGATCAGCTGATGTATGCTGTTTGTTATTCCTGGAGAAATCTGGTCATATGCCTAAGTCCTTTCAAAGTGCAAAGCATGGTAAGTGATGGTAAAAAAATCTTGTTCCTTGTGAATTTGTGGCAGTAGATCTATTCTTTTTCTGATTCCTTTACTTACCAGTCAAGCAGAAAATTTTAAAAAATTAATGAAGTGTGCATATCTGCATTGTGTAAGTCCCTCCATATTCAACTTATACGGAGCACAACCTGGTTCAAAGCACTGCATATTATGTATACCATTGTGTGTATGGCATGCGCAGAGCTAGCTGAAGTTTCTCACTTCTTTTTGCTTCTCTTATTATTTAAGAGTGCCAACTAGAACTCCAATTTTTGCATACCAATTGTTCATATCCTTTTCTAAACCAGTATGGTATAAAATTGAATACTGTTCTTTTTCATTTTTCAGTTACCAAAAGGCTAAGTTACCTGTAGGAGGGGCAAGTAGTAACTTAGAGCAAATTCCTTAGACAGGAGTGTATCCTAAAGGGCCATAGAAATTGGAGACCTGATGTCTTGCTGTGAAAAGGTGCCAGGACAATTTTCTCTGAAAACTGTTCACTACAAAGCCCAAATTCTTGTTGTCAAAAAAAAAAAAAAAAAAAAAAAAAAAAAAAAAAAAATCCCCCTAAACATTTTATCAGGTGTTTCTGGAGGCACACAAGAGGCAAAATAGCTTCTTTCCCCAGCGTGAGCAGGGGGGGCAGCAGGAGGGGGGGGGGAGGGAGCCGTCGGTGAGGCTTCAGGGAGCCCACCCTGACCACCCAGGGTCGGGGGTGTGGAGGGAGGTGGGGGTCAAGTCCTTTCCGCCTCTGGGCGCCATCCGGTCTCCTCAGGAGAACGCTAAAAAAAAAAAAAAAAAAAAAAAAAAAAAAAGCAACTGCTCCTTAAACCTTTTAAACACAGCTGTCTGTCATGAGATTCATTTGCTGCTACAATCAGAATCACTTTAAGCCAAAACAGATATCCAAGATGCTCTTTCTCTCAAATGGTCTCTGTAGAGTCCTTAACTGTAGATCAATGTTTCTGAATTTTTGTACAGGCTTTAAAGGGAGTATTGAAAGGAAATGCTGTGTCTCCTAGAGCTAGTCATGGGCTGTTATATTTGGAGGGATTTTACAGAGTAGTTTTCTTCATGGTTTGTCAGTGTTATCACCCGAAGGACCTGTTGGGCTTAAGTTGATATACCTCATTTTTTCCCATCGGTCCACACTACTAGACAGGGATAATATCCCCAAATTTTTTTGTAAACATGAAAAAAACTCACAGTGCTAGAAAGACTGATGGGGAGAGAAAGCAGAGCAGATACAAAATGAAGGGATTGCTGATAATAAATGAGGACTGTTATGATATAGGAGAGATTGTTCTTCATATTGTCTAAGACCATGTCTGAAGGGCTTTCTTGACTCAAGGTTCAACCTCATTAGGTATGGAAGTGCAAATTTTTATTTCAAGTTTCATCCTCATTTTGTTTCTGGCCTGATAATTTCAGGCAAGCAACATGAACAAATAGAATTGAACAAAACACTTCTTTTAGATTTTTCAAGAATTCCAAAAGTCCTTATGCTCCCAATTCTTAGTTCATATATGATCTCATCAACCTGGTTACCAAGACAAGTCCAGTCCCAAGAAATAAAACCTCATTTTTGTCATTTTCTTTGATGTTCTTTGAATGCTACCATTCCAAAATGTTAATCAAGTGGTACCTTATATCTGTTCTTACTGGTTCATACAATCGATTTCTGTAAAATATTTATGTAAGAAATCCATGGGGTCTGTACTGGCAGCTTCTGAAATCACACATTTGCCTTCAGGCTGCAGTTAGCAGCAGAAAATCACTGACGAAGTTTTACAGAGTAAAAAGCAAAAACCTACATTAATGTGAATTTAAAATAGAATTCTGGTTCTTGAGTATACATGAGTTAATTCAAAGATTTGTGCTCACTGACAGCACTATGTAAATCTTTCCTACTGTACTCCCTATTAGTATTAAATTTTAGAAATGAATCTGAGTGAAATCATTGCTACAACATCCTGTCTATAATCTATAGTAGTTGGAGTTTCCTGTGAGTTGGGTTGGGTAATTTTGGTGGGATTTTTTGTCTTCCTTCTGGTTGGGGGGGCTCTGTTTCGGATGTTTTGTTTCGGGGTTTTGGTTGGTTTTTGTTTGTTTTTTTAATGGCCTAAAATCTAACTGAATACACATATAGGCAGCTTTATATTCACAGTGCGCTGAACTAAAAGTTTATATCCAGCCCTTTCTGAACTTCAGTCTTTTGCATACTTAACAGCTCTAGGTATGAATGTAACTGCTTGGGCTGATTTCTATGGCACTGAAATTTGTGAATTAGTAGATGTAGTTAACTTCTTTTTCTCTTGCATTTTCTTCCCATTTCATTTCTTTTTCATCTACCTCTCCCTCTACCTCCCCTACCTCTCCCTCTCCTTGGAAAGAAGAAAATGTAGAGAAACAAGGCAATACACTTGTCAGTACCTGTTTTTGATGGGGTTTTGCACAGTTTAGACTTTTAGATGAGAAGTGATCAGGATCCAAAATAAAAATCCATGTAAAATGGGAACTGCAGTGGAATATTACATTACAAATAGGAAGAAATACGGTAAAATTATATACAATTTTATGAGCATGTAGTCTCATTTGTGATGTTACACTTGCTACTGATCTCCAGTGAGCTCCACAGGAGAAATAGTACTTCATTTCCTAATAAGATTCACTATTAGCAGAGCAATGCCCTAATAAAGAAACAATACTCAGTGCTTGTTAAGTGAGCAAGAGAAAAGCTGGTGCTTTATCTTCACAACTGAAATCTTTGCAAAGAATTGAATTTAATCATTAAGAAAAATTACCTTTGGGATAAGATCAGAGGATTAAAAGTATTTAAACTGTGCTTTGAATGCAAGCAAAAATTAGTCAGCTGCTGTCTGTTCATATGGGAAGCTTGTTGCTGACAGTTTTGTTCCACATGACAAATACAAGCACAGATAAATGACCTTGATTTCCAGAGTTTAACTCAAGTGCTTTTCAGCAAACTAAACTGCAATTAAAGGAAAACAAAACAAAGAAGTACAGATCACAGCTCTTTGTCAATTTATAGTGATTGATCTGAATAATCCCTGCCGCTGCTTCATTTTCATTGATTCAGTAAGATTTCTGGAAGTGCAACACAGACAAAGAAGGTGGCTTATCTACTTGTCAAATTGTTTAAGCCACTAGTTATCAGGGGACCTGATCAAATATAATGAGGAAAGAAATCTCATTAGGTATAACAGACAAACAGATGCACACACAAGGATCTCCTAAATTCCAACACGAGCTCTAATTTCTATGTTTTGGGGCAGCTCTGCTTCAATATGTGTAAATAACTAGTCATAACAAATGGTCAAGAGTCACATTTCTCATTCAAATTTATTCAGTTTAATGAATCAGCTGTATGTCACTTCCAAGTCTTGCCTTGTCAGTTTCCCTTAATTCTGTCCTAGAAGTACATAAAAGAATAATTTATCTTCCTGTTAGTTATATTGTGAACCTTTGCAAAGTGAGCTCAGAAGATCCTTAGTATTAACCATGGTAATCATTTTTTCTGCCTTAACTTACCTTCTAGGTATATCAATGATACACTCCCATTCCTGAACATATTTTCACTAACTGATTTCTATTTATAATCTGTCTGGACAGACTTTGAACCAGGTTCTAGAAAAAGATAACAAACAGTTATTCATGAGCCATTCAGTCTCTCCACAAAGGGTATCCAAAGACATCCCAAAGTTACTGTTGATTAGCATTTCAAGTGGATTAATTAAATTACATTATATCTTTGTGTGGTGATGTTTAATCAGAATTACAGGATTTGAGTTCAGTTTAGTTTAATGTATTTTGAAGTGAATTGCACGAAATCAATTATTCCATTTAAATTTTGAATGAACGTGCACATCAGTACTAGATGGGATTATCTACTTTAAACTCACAACTGTAGTTAACTTAATTAACTTTTTGACCACGGCCATGTAGCCTCAGTTGATTTCAGCATTTATACAGGCAGAAGGAAATTTATTCCCCATTCTTTTACCTTTTTTTAGGCCAATATTTTAGAATAACTAGAGAGAATGTAGAATTACTTTTTTTCTGAAAATATTTTCTCCCTCTTCTTGATTAAATCAGATCAAAGAGTCATTGAACATATTTCACAAATTAAGAATTACAGTCTTAGGTGCTTGATCTTAAAATATATAAAGAAATATACTTCTTATTTCAGTATGGGGCATTCAAGGTTGACACTCAAGGAAAAAAAAATATTCTTAATAATTTCTGTTCTCTTTCTAGAAAGCCTAAGTGCAGGATCTTCTGCTTTAGTATTTCTCTCTTACCCTCTCTTACCCAGTTTTCAGTCACAGAAATTAAAATAATTTAATTTATTGCCAATTAGCAATAAATTTGTTGATTCTTGTGTTACTGATTCTTGTGTTTAAAAATTAAAAGAAACAAATAAACACTTAGGGCAACATCTCAGCTTCCACCTGGGCACATCTCCTCCCCACTGCTCAGTCTCCAGCCCCCTGCTGCAGGTTACACTCAGTCCTTTCAGGCAGGTGATGGGTGGCACAGAATATGAGGGTCAGCACATTTTGGTTCCTACTCAGCTGCTTCAGTGTGGGTTCCTCCACCTGCTGCATTGTCTTTGTGGTCATGCCTCCTCCTAGGTCACCTCTCTGATCCCTCTTGGCTGTCTCTTTTGCTTCTGTACTGCTTGAGGCAGTTAGCTTTGCTTTGATATTCTTCTTGCTCTACCATCCCTCCTACCTTGGCCTATTTCTTGCTTCTTTCTTGCCCCTGCCCTGGCATTGTCTCTCACGTCTCCTCCATTGTCCAGCATCCCTCCTTTGGTGCTGTTTTCTTGGGGTTTACAATCTTTACTTAAAATATCTTTGCAGAGGCATCATAAAGTCATCGCCTTGTTTCAGTTTTGGCACGCAGTGTATCTATGCTCTGTTGCAGAGGTGGCACAGGGCAGTCCCTGGCCCCTCCTACACAGGTTCCCCCTGTGCCCCGTCTGCTACCAAAATCCTGACAGTTCTGTCCAATACAGTAATGGGCTTCTAAATTTCTTGTGTGGTTAGACTCAGACAATAAATTTGTCAAGATTCTTCCTATGAAAGACCGTTAGAGAGCAAAAAGGTGTACACTGTAAAGAATGAAATTCTTGTTATTATTCTGCACCCTTGTTACGCCCGAGACTATTCTGCTTCTGTCAGTGGCCAGTTTGATAACCTACTGACCATTTTTTATAGTCTTCATCCAGAGAAAACTTTCTTGGCTGCCAGCATGCTGACATTTCCGAAGTGACACAGAAATGCCTCATTATAAACAAATAATAAAGACCTCACGATGCCTGAGACATTTGCTTGCAAAAACAGTATCTGCTGGGAAAACCCAATCTGTTAAGAGTGAGATATTAATCAATTTCAATAGAGAAATCAATTCAGATTATTTTTTTTTTTTTCAATTTTGAGTTTCACTTAGACCTTGGAAGTCCCTCTCTAAACGAAACCAACTTTTCCTGAGAGGATTGGCATTACCCACATCAGACTTTCACCATGAGTTGATAGTTAACTGGTGTACTAAATGATGAAGAATAAGAAAAAATAGAGCAGGACCAGTTCCTACATCTGGCTAGTGTCACACAAAGGCAAAAATGAGTTACTAAGCTGAAAAAGAGAAAAGACTTCTTTTATAGAGGCAGTGATACTCCATGCTATCTAATGTTTTCATGCAATTTTGGGCTAAATCTTCCTATTGCTTCTCCCTGACACTTTTTTGTTGTTGTTGTTACATTCCAAACAATCACTTCAAACACTGAAGTCTCTTCAAAGCAGTCCGCTTAATAGAGCAGGGTGCTATTTAGCTCAACATTTTCAATAGAAAATGTATGGGTGCCCTGTCTACCAATCACCAAAGACCAGAATATTTTCTCACAGGTTAAGATGCTGGAAACAACAGCTCTGCTAACAAAATCTGATCATGAATCTAGAGGAGGTCATAGGTAAAGTAAAAGGAGAGAAAAGATGCATTTGAAAGAAATAAATCCAGAGGGGTTCAGCATACTTTAAAACTTCAGAAGTGGAAATCAGTTATGAGTGTGGCTGAATGTGAGATTAGGACTATGCAGACAGAGCTGAACCACTTACAGCTGTCTGGTGGTGCTTGGATTCAGAATCAGCTTTTGCATCTCATCATTAAATCACATGAAATTAACATTTTCATATTAAAAAATGATGGACTAAAAAATTAATTTTGGCCTACCTGTCACAGAATATCCAAGTGAAATGCCAGGGTAACATGCTTCAATTTGTGCATGGCACCACTTGACAAACCTTCTAAAATATGACCGGTCAGTAACTTCCTGTGGCTATTGGTTGATAAAAAACATGCAAGACATCCTAGGTCACTATTTTTTTTCAAGTGAAACAATTCCAGGGTGTGCAATATTCTTTCTACACCTATATGAGTAAAATCCTTTTGATGTTTATGTCTAAATTATATAATAGTTCACAACTGTGTAATCATTAAATTTTTACTTGGAATTATGGAAGATATTTCTTAATTTAAGTATGTTTTTTACTTCACTGCATGTAAATGCATCCAATATAGTAAAGAGTTAGACTGACTACACTATGTATTCAGGTTTTTTGTAGCTTTTAAAGACCCTTATAAAACCAGTTTTAAAAAATTGTCCTGCCCATCTCAGTGAGTTTGTTGGGCAGCAGCCAAAGATTGGTTTGTAATGCAAGCTTCCAATGTGTGAAGGAAACTTTAAGTTTAATTGTTATACAGATCATCATTTAGCAGCCACTCCTATCTCAACAGATGGTGAAATCAATTTAAATTAATATATAAACATATTTTTCAAAGATCACAACACCCCAAAGAAGAGTGTTAGAATTTATTTATCTTGAACAGCTTTTGTCTTAAAATAGACACAGAGATAAGACTACTGAGACAAAGATTTTCATTGATAATTGTCATTTTAGATGTCTAAATCCAAAGTTTAGATCCTTAAAATCTCTTTGTAGCTGCAGAAGTTCCAGAATTTCTGAAGTGCCAAATTCTGATGCCAAAAGGACCCTTACAAGCAAACATCTCTGAAATGGGGCATAACTCTAACTGACTACATTTGACCACTGTTTGATGCTGAGTTTGCATGGAGAGTCCAGTAACATTCACAGCTTGATGATTTACATGTGTTTCCTGGTTCAAAAAACCTCCTTAGCTACCTTTCAACCTCCCTAGCCCAAACTTGAAAGGGTGCACACTTTTCTTACAAACTGTATTTCACCTGGAGACCTCATCTGGAACATACGAGACCCAAGACTTGTCCGCTTCTGCACTTCCCTTCTTTTCCCTACCTTTCCTACCCATCACCACCTTCCATGCCCTTCTGTTTTCTAAATTCTGATTTTAAAATCACTTGCAGCCCATTTATGAGTAAAATAAAACTGTATTTTTCTTATTATGATGGGTTTTAAATGTTGCACTTGATCATTTTGGAGCACAGCAAGACTGTGGCCTTGTTAAGAACACTCATTCATCTGAATTTACCCTATTTTTGTTGCGTTTTTTTTTCCTTTTTCCTATAAGTCTTTTACTATGGAAAGGTAATAAAACCCTGTGGTGTTGCTTAGCAGTAGCTCATCTGAATTTCCATACCTCATCTGGTCCCTGATCTGGCGAAGCACAACCATATATTGCTACTTTTCACAGTTCAGACCAGAAGCAGTCTGTGACCCATGGGATGAGAGAAATCTGATCACAACAAACCTGTTGTTTGATACTACTACAGAAGACTAATAAGATAGGACATAAGGAATGGGTCATCAGTATTGTGAAGCACACCTCCATGTGCTCATCTCATTTCCAACATAAATTGGCCTCTTTGTGAAGGAGGTGCATTTGCAATAGAAACTTTTAGCTTTGGTTCCTTAAAAAACACCTCATATTGTGCTTCTTTGAGAAAATAGCCATCAACTGCAGTCTTTTGAGGCTCTTCTCCCATTTTTAAAGAACTGCTCATATTTTTTGCTAGTGCTTCCAACCACCTCATGAATTTTTATGCGGCAGTCTTTAATATTTACATGCATCTTTACACAGCATAAACTAAAAATAACAACTAGATTTCTGTCCCACAATTCCACTACACAGTGACTGAATAAAAAGAGATAGAACACGTCTTGGTATTGAATGAAAAGAAATTGGTTCTAGTACCATGGTTTCTTTAAATGCAAATACCACGGGATCAGTTTGCCCCACTTAGGGGGCCAGTTAGGACACACTAAAAATCATATTTATTATTGCCAAGTACAGCAAGGCTGGAGTTTGATATAGGGCAGTAGGTAATTCTTTTAAATACTGAATTACCGCTCTGTGTGGTGTTCGCAGATGACACAAATCTAAATCCTGTTTTAGACTTGCACTTGCCCTACTTCATTACTATGAAACGACATCTATTATATCACATTAAGGGCTTTGAAGGTTCAAACTGATGACCACAGAGCAAGGTGAAAAGCTTATAGCTTTGATGAAATCTAGTATACAGGTAATGAGGGATTGCATTTAGGATATTAATTCTTACTGAATGAGTGGTAAAGTTAAGAGTTTTTCAAAATTATCTTCTTATTTTCATTGAGTCTTAATAGCCATTAAATATTTTAAGGAATGGGATGGTTGCTTTTATTTCACTAACTCTTTACATAAAGAAAAAAATGTGGATTTTAGTATTTTCACTGAGATCTTTTGTTATTCTTTAATAGCAAAGCAAGGACATGTATTGCAGATAGCTGACTTGCTACTTACTCTTAATGAATTATAACTTTTTTTTTACTGGTATGTCAAGATGTTTGAATTACAAGTGATATCATTTACAGTGTGAATACAGGCTCTTACATTCTTTGAAGCCTCAAGGCCACTATATATTTTGTCCCACAAATAAGGAACCCATTCTCCCTGCCTCTCTTCACTGTCTAATCCCCAGGTCCTACCAGAGTGCCCCGAGAAAGAAAAAAGAAGTAGTTTTCATATGTATTTCACAAAACGCACATTCAGTCACACACAACCCTTGTGTATGACACTAACAGTCAGAACAATTTTGCCATCATTTGCCATTTGAAGTGTAGCTGACTAACATATCTTCTCATCTTCTCTATAATTTCAGTTAACAGGCATAAAGAGTATCCTTAAACCCATTTTACCATTTTCAACTCCCACTGAGCCAGGAGTTTCTCTGTCAATTTAGAGCACCTTTTTTATTTCACATGCCTTTTCTTCTTACTACCCTACAGTTGCAAATACAGCAATTCAGAAGAAGTATGGCCATAAAGTTTGCATATGGAAATAAAGTAGGAGGCAAAGAAAATCACTTGCAGTTAAGTCATTTTTCTTCTTGGCAGTAGTCTGTGTCCACCTGTGTCTAAAAGCAATCTTGCTGCACAAGAGGAAGCCAGATGAACTCTCTGTACTTGTTGCAGTTTTGGCCAATGTTAAGTTGGCCAATGAAAAAGACAACAGATGTTGCCCTACACCTCCCACTCCAAGGAGAGAAAAATGAAAGATAATGAGATTCAAGAGTTTAGAAAAAATTAAGCTACTTGAACAAAATATTAAAATAAAAAGGAAATCATGAAATACATATGATATACAAAAGTATATAGAAAACGGTATCAAGTTCCCAGGAAAATTCCACCAGTAGTCACTGAAGAAGTTCCAGACTGGACTTAGTGATGAACAGGAACTGGATTCTGGACCTTGCTTCAGGAACCATGGATGAGGATCAAAGGTAGACAAACTGACAGGATCCTCCTCAGACAATAGTCATTAGAGAAAGAGAAAGAGCCATAGAAGGAAAGACCTTTTGATCCCTCAGCTTTTATACTGAGTGTGGCAGATGGGATGGAATACCCTATTGGTCAGTTTGGGGCACCTGGCCTGTCCACTCCTTGGCACAGGAGCCACCCTTTTACAGGGTAAACAGCCCAGTCAGCTGACCCTGCTTGCCACAGCAACAAGTATAAGAAAGAGCCTCATTCACTGAGCAGAAAGTTGGCTCTGTCCTACCCCAAATCAGGGGATGCATTTGTACACCTGCACATATTCATATAAATGGACAGTAAATGTAGGTTGAAAGAATAATTGCAAATTTATCAACTATAAATGAATATGATTCCTGTGACAATTTAAACAATATACCTTTAAAATATATTGTATAATAACTCATTAGAAAGAAAGGTAAACAGCAAAATCATGTTTTCCCTACTATTCCAGTATAATCAAGATTTTAATCAACCCATGCAGGTTTATCATTTGTCATTGTATGTGTCTACTGAAGTCCTCACTGTAGACAGAGGAGCTTCCAGGGATCTGCTGTGTAACATACCAGTATTTGTCTGAGGTTAAGAAATCTCTTGATCAGATGATAAAGATCATAGGAAAGATTGAGAATGCTGAAGAATTTTAAGGTTCTAGAAAAATAATAAGTAGCAACAGGAATTTAGGGGAATAAATCAAGAAGAACCCATTAATTGGCAATATCATAGCAGTCTTTAACAGCAAGCTGATTATATTTTAAAGTACACTTTTCCACTCATCTTTCTGTATTTATTTTTCCTTCTTCTAAAGCTTCCAGTTTGCTCTTGTGTCTGATTGAAAAAAAACAAATCTTTCATATCCCTTATGTCTGCTGCAGCTCTAACAAAGTGCTATTGCAGCTCATCTAAGAGCAGAAAAATATGAAAGAGGAAAAAGAGCACTTTTACTACTTGATATTGTGGAGAACTTATACTGATTATCATGTGATTATAATACTGAAAACCCTTGCTTTGGCATTCACAACAATCTGACAAGATAATTAATAAAATATTATTGGAAAAAATAAATATAAGCAAATACTTTTTATAAATACAAACCAGAGATATTTAAATTTTAGCTTGATTTGCCTGTAATAATCAAGGGCCTGTAAATTTACACTCATTGCAAAGGCATAAAGATAAATAAGATCAACAACATCTGTAACATTGTTTGCCAGTATGTCTCTTTGTTAGATTTATATTTGATTGGTTTGATATATTATTGTCCTGAAATCAGATTATGTCAAGATCTGGTCAGATCTTTGCAGCAAAGAACTACCATTTTGCCCCAAAATAGGCCTCATAATATAAACCCCAAAAGATACAGAATCCTTGAGACAGACTCCTCACTCGCTGTCAGTGTGAACTGAACCGCTACGTTAATCATGGAAAGAAGACGACATTTAGATGGCAAAACTGGTACACAGGAGTTCATGAACAGCAGAAGTTAAAAGAGTTCTGGTGTATTTCACCTCACCTTGTACAATATAATGAGATGATTTTTGTAATTACTGTAATACAGCTGGAAATAGGGTACTGAATTTTTACTGACTGAGAATTTGAAAATGCAATGAAACTAAGCAATAAATTCGATGTATATTTGGGTAATTGAACTTTGAATGTTCACGGCAGATGATTTCTCTAGATAGTAGAAACCTGTGTCACATAGCACCGAGACACATTTTCTCATTCTTCTTTCTAGTCAAGAAGATCCTGTCTGCCTACAGTTTAAGGAATTGACTTGTCTGATTTGTCTATTGAAGCATGCTGTCTGGAAGACCTTAACTTATGGTTTATTCTTTCTATAATGTTTGATGGTTTGTAACTCATTTTTCAGGTGGCCAATCTACAGGGATTTTTTACTGGGAAGATGCTACTTCTGCTTTTCTAAAACCATTCAGGAATAAGCTAGTTATCCCTAACGGGGAGGGAGTTAAGTAATAAAATATTTGTAATTTTGAATAAAAGGCTAGGGTGGTTACAATAAATGAGCTGTAAAAATTAGGATAATGAGGTGAAGAAAAGACTTTTTTGTTAGTATATTTTTTTTTCATGTAAGCACTTCATTAATCATATCTTTTTGGTTGTGCTGTTAAGACCTGTTGGTAAATTCAGAAATCATAATTACTTGGCATTGTCTTGGCCATAATCCCCATTCATTCTTCCAGACTGTCATTGGACAGAGAGAGTAAGGTGGCTCAATAATTTCTGTTAGTGCCTTAAGACAAGTACCTGCACAACCTTGTAACCTTCTGAAATTAGTAAAACTGCCATGAAGTTTTAAGACATTTCTCTGGATATGTTTCTATAAGAGGATAAACGTCTTAATTGGCCTTGATTTTATGTTGATTTTTCCCTTAAGGCTGCAATTGTCCAGCTGGCAAACACAGAATGGTTTCCTTAGTTATTCCTCAGCTTAAATTTACAGAGATTTGTCCAAATAAAGTCTAGCAACTGAAACATGAAGCTACATTGGAAGATCGGGGAGAAGATAGCTCTTAATACTTCCACTTGTCATTTCTCAATGTGTCTCAAAATAGAACTGCACCCATGGGTAATAATTCACATAAGAGTGAAATGCAAGTTATGGTTCATGGAGTAATGCAAGCTGAGTGTGTTGATATTGCTAGGTAGCTTGAAATCCAGAGGAGAACTTCTGAGATCAAATTTTCTGTGCCACCATCTGCACATACAGGATACTTTCCTAGTCATAAGCCCATATGATCATAAATCTTTCAGAAAGTATTTTGAGAAGATAAAGAGTCGCAGACTATTGTAGCTCCTTTTCTTGGATCCTAACAAATTTTATTTATGTACTTTAAAATTTAGTGTCCTGATTAACTGAAATTGAAATGAATGGAAGTATAACCCTGTACTGACAGTAAATATCATCAGACTTGTTTCTCTCTGGACTGTTAAACCATATGATAGAGAACTCTTTCTTTACTGCATTTGAAAGAAAAATGTTCTTTCCAGGAAACGTATACTGGCTGCAACTTTTAGAGGTCTTCTGAAAGTGTTTTGATAAAAATAGATCAGAGTGGAGACTGAGACAAAAATGTGCTCAGAAAGAAGTAACTGTGACCTCATCTTATGTCAGAACATTTTTTGGTGTATTGCATTGTTTCCCTATGTTGGTGAAAATGTTATCTCAGGCTGATTGCTCAAGGTCCTGACCTGCAGATATAGGATATTTTGAGTGAGATTTTTCAGTGCAGACCAAAAACTGTTTTGAATCTTATCATCCGAGTGAATACCCTAACCTTTACACTTAAAAGGCACACACTTAAAGCATTCAAACATTTCTATTTTATTTTGAATCAAAAAAAATGGAAATAAATCGTAAGAAGAATGCAATTATTTTCTTTTGCTGTGTTCTACTCACAGATCTTGCAGCTTAAGGCAATGGTCTATATCAGCTTTACAGAGGATTACAGCAGTCACTTGATAGTTCATAAGACACCGGAAATTCAAGTGGTCGCTTACTTTCAACTTGTAACGAAAAAAGGCCCGAGGGCCTGCTGTTAGTATCACTTTATTATTTGTGTCACCATTATTAGGCTGCCTTTGACAACATTCTGAGTAGTATTTACCCGTGAACTGGCACATGAACAGCTTGTATAATACGTCCTTCCCTCAAAAATAAATTAGTATCAAAACTTTCATATCCCCAGACATGTGACTATATAGCATTAGCAATGTCTGTTTTCCTGCATGACATTTTTTAATACATTCAGAACTGCCTTATTATTCTTGACACAACTACCATTTGCCACCATGTGAAAGATTTGAAAATGAGAATCTGCAGGTAAATTGCTAAATGAAATAGTCTGAATTTTCATTACATCCTGGAAGAGCTACATTCTCTTTTTGCAGTGGCTATGCTGTAGAAATGGTAGAATATACTGCTCAAGGGTATTTTGCAGACAGAAAGGCATTTTCTGCAGAGAGTGTTTTTACATTATGGAATACCCTGATGATTTTGAAACCCTAAAGTTATGTTAATATATCTGACAATGTAAAACACTCTTGTGACCACATGAACATTAGTTGCAAACCTAGATATATCTTATCATCTCATTTTTCAAGCTACTGAAGAATGCAGAGGTAAATTGCCACACATTGCTTGCCCCAAGAGCAGTGAACTGTAGGTGTCAAAGCAGAGAAAACTAATTAGTCACCTTTCACCATCTCAAGGTCAGAAGCTTGCATAAGGTGATCATCTACGCTCTCTTATGATGAAAATGACCCTCTCCATTTTTTCCCCCTGTACTATCAGTATGGGCAGCCATGAGGAAAAGACTGCGACACTAATGTCTTATTTTTGCAAAGTTCTTTGATCATCATCAATTCTTTGTATAATAGTTTATTTTCTTCATGGGAGTCAGTTGATCACACAGTCATCTTGGCTATATTTTGCTAAGTGGGTAGTCTGCTACTGAAGTCTGTTTATCTTCACATGCATGCCATGTGTTTTTGATCTTTTGGATGCATGTCAGGATTCTGCAACTTTGAGGCTAAAGCCATCTTGTACTTCTATGTGTTTAATGTGCATGTGTGGTAAATGATTGTTCTCCTAATTCAAGCTTTCCTGTTTTAATGTCTTTGAAATAGCTTTATGCTACATTAATGCAAAAAATAAGTTCAGCATCATTTCTAATGCACTATGTGATGTCTGTTCATTCGCAGCTGTTTAAAATTTCACCAAGTGAATTATTTTTTCTACTTTTTCCCAATCAAAATTATTTTATTTAAAACATCCTGTAACAGTTACATTTTGCACCTTTCAGTGTTTATCTAGCCACAACAATTGCTCAAGTAAAAATTCCAAAATTTAATAAAAAAAAATATCTCACTGTACTTCTGTAGTGGATGACACACAACTGCAATGCAGGGGCACCTATTCTTTTTTAAATGGGTCTATTTTTACTGTGAAAGTACAACAACTCTTCAAGCTTGGCCATTCAATTCAAATCAGATGGTCCACAACCATATTATACCTTAAGAAGGGTAGGTGTGATGGCTGTGTAACATTTTCAAGGGAGAAGGGGCTGCTTCTTCTGCAGGAGAATGAGAGCGGAGTTGTGACAGACACTCCAGAAAGAGTTCTGATTATTCTGGAATATGGCCAAACCTTATTAATGCAGTTCTCAAAAATGTCAGATTCATCATGGAACAAATACTCACTTTCATCTATGATATCTGTAAGACACATGACAAAACAAACATACTAGCTGGTGTCTTCATCGTGCTTTTGGTTTTGTTTTTATTCTGGTCTCCCTTCATTTATTCAGTCATACAAATAGAACATTTGGTCCCATCTGAAGTAGTTTAAAACCTGAAGTAATTTAAAAGAAGAATCCAGTAACTCTGTAATTAGGCAAAGGGGAAAATATGAATATCAGATATGGGTCCATGTTAAATCAAGAAAAGAAAGGAAATTCAGACAGTAATTAAGGATGAGAGACTGGCTTTGAAGCCAAGAATTTAAATAGCCTTTTTTCTAGTGTGTAGATAAGAGTATTACATTGTATGTTGTGGTTATATCAAGAATTTGGGAATATCGTTCATTCACTGCATAGGAACACGCATAAATGCAGACTGCATTGTGGACTAAGTAACAGCAAAACTTCTGAATTAATTGCATTACTTTCCTTTTGCACCTTGAGTCCTACAATGCAAGTGAATTTCATTCTTTCTCTTTCAAATATGGTCTTTTAATGTGGCACTATGATAAAAGACAAAACTTAAACAAGCTCGTTTTTACCCAAGATTGTGAAACAGAAAAGATTTTACTCAAAATGCAGATTTTATTCTAGCCATACTTCTTACTTTTCTGTAAAGTTCTGTAAAATGCGTATTGGTCTGTTGGGTTTTTGGTGTTTTGTTTGGTTGGGTAAAGTCTCTCTGCACTTTTCGCAGCAGTCTGTAGCAGACCTGAGTTGTAGAATTAGTAGTTCGATCCCTATATTGATTAAATTTAAGCTGAGATTTTGCCTTTGGGAATGTAAATGAATCAGATCAAATAATTGAGTATATATTTCAAGCACTAAAGCTGTGTAACTGGCTACAGATTTGTAGGTTGCAAATTGGAGAATAAGCACAGGCTGTGAGACATTACTGGTGTACTGACAGTGAATTTAGAAGCCAGGATTTCCAGATTCTGTAGCTGCTCGGTGTTAAATCAGGGACTCCTAAAACCCCAGGAAGAATGTTTAGCAAAGAGAGCCCTTGGGACTTTCAAGCACCTCAGGGAACGTCAAATATTGCAAGACCTCTGTTGGTCATCAAGGCAGAGGAATATTGCTTGGCAAGACTTCCTTGGGACTTGAGAATCTGAACATCCTCAAGTCCTTGTGACCTGCTTGAGAATACACAAGGGAAGAAAGTTCTTTTGTAGCAGTTGGATTAACCAGGTGCCTGACGGAGTAATAGCTAGCTTTGAAAGGACCAACATAACCCAATGGAAGCCTGTACCAGCACATAGTAATACCTGTCCAGCAATTCATGTGATGTGACCATGTCCAGATAAAAATCTCCTTCTTTTTAGACTTGTCATACAAATTGCAGGCAAATGATACTTTGACATGCATTTTTTTGGAAACAAAGCCTGAAAAGCATGCTAATAAGAATATTTTTAAAAATTATGCATTGCATCAAACCAAAATCTTGTTCAATATCCTGTCCCTGATAATCAACAAGAGCAGATTCTTAAAGGAAAGGAAGAAATACTGTATTTATCCTCCAACTTTCCCAATTCACCCACTTCATGTCTGTCGTAATTCTGTGGAGCCCCCATCATATCTGTTGTCAATAGTCTCTCTCCAAACCTATACAAGCTACTCCATTTCTCTTAACAAACTTCCTATGTTTTGATCCATATTTTTTCACGTTAATCTAAGTATTTTGAGATAGGATGAACGGGACTGTAGGCAGCATGTAAGAATGTGCTTTCTAACCAAGTTGCCTATTCTGTTCTTTTTGCTGTTCCTGATCACAGCTAACACTCATTTTGCCTTTTGCCTGCTGAAAATTCTGTCTGATACTTTCAGAGCTGCCTACAAAAACTTCAAGAGCTCTTTCATTCATCATAATAAAGTAGAATCTGTTACTGTATGTCACTTGGTGGCTATTTTTTTTTAATTAATTACCTTGTATTATCTCATTTGAGTTAATCTGCCACTTTATCTTCCAGTTTCCTGAGGCTTCTTCCAAATATTGTAAGGTCCTTCTGTAATACTTCACATTCAGCTTTGAATCGTCTGCATGATTTGCGTGATTTTGTAGTCTCAGCAAGCAATATCACATTGTTGCTCTTATAATTTTCAGATTTATTTGTGAACATATTTAAAAAAAAAAAAAAAAGAAACCCCAAAAAGTTCCTCTGAAAAGGCCCTATAATTGTGATAATTGATTATTTTTTCCATGTTCTGTTTCTTACTATGGGAAAATCTTACCTGGTATCTCTGGCATCGTACTTTATTTAGGAACTTCTGTGTAGAATATACTGAAAAGCCGAGAATGATCTATTAACCAAATTGCCTTGTGTTTTCTCACAAGTCTATTACTTTCTTGGAGAATTCTGGTGGATGTATCAGACATGCCTGCCTTCTACAAAAGCCGTGTTGATTCTTTGTAACATGCTGTATTTATCCTCAAGTCACCTTTTCCTCCTGTTTCTGCTATTTTGTCCACTGTAGAGCTCAGGCTGATCTATAGTTATCCAAATCATTATCTAGCTTTCTTTCACAAGCTGGCATTGCTACTATCACCTATTATTCCTTTACCACCAATTCCAGTTTAAGCAGTACTTTAAACTCCTTTAAAATAAAGGATAGTTTCAAAGAGGGAAGATATCTCCTCTGTGATGAAAACCAATACATAGAATTTATCTACTTCTTTTTCTGATAAAAAATTTAGTTTTCTTGCATATTCTCTATATATTTTATGCATTTGCCTTATAGATATGTCTTATGTATATGCCCTGTCAGATTTTCATTAAACTATGAAGCAATAGAAACTAAATGAACACATTTCCTTTTCCACTTCATTGTATATTTCTCATTCTCAAAGTAGTATGAAATCCAATGATAATGCTATTAAAATTTTCATCTTATAACTTAGAACGTGAATGTGGCTTGTAGTGACTTTTTTGGGCAAATACAGCATTTCATTAAATTAAACAAATGATATATTTATTCGGTTCAGATCTATTGTGGAAATTAAACCTGATCAATAAGATTTTTCTTATTTCACAAGGGTAAAGAAAACTTAGTGATGAATTTGGGTGGATTTTCAAAACTACATTTGAAGGAAAAGCTAAGGACAGTATAAATTTTGTAACACAGTCATCATACAACAGGATAGGCAGACTATAACTCTCAGAGCATTCTTGAATTAACTTTTGAACAATCTCAGAAATGTTCAACTGTGATTCCTCCCTTTCTGTATGGCAGGTGAGTTTCTAAATATTTTGGAAGTGAACTGGTATGATTTATGAGAATTATTGCTTTACTATATTCACAGATGCCATCATATATCTGTTCCTAAGATTTATTAAAAAATTTAGGGATTATCGGGGAATTAATTAGATTCCAGCAAGTGTGTTCTGATCACAGATTGTGCTAGATTGTACCTTAATATTATATGCTGTGGATAAATCATATAGACCTTTGTGCTTACTTCGTAATTTATCTTTTCCCCTGCTTATTAAATTTATTCAATTTATGCAGAAGTGAGCTATGAGAACAAAACTCAGATTTGGAGCAGTAACCAAAATGGGCAAAGTGAACAATAGTGAGGGACATCGTCTCATGTGCTGCACTAGGCAGCCAGGAGGGAAATGAGGAAGGATTATTTGGCACTCCAAATGTCTCAGCTATGTGGTGCCACGCTCTATCCTATACCACAAACAGTATAAGTGGTATAACTGAAGTAAAACTGCAATGCTTTCCATAAACCAGTGAGCAATCACTTAAAGTACCCCGTATATAAGCAGTAGCTTGGCAAAGAGTTCCTCTGCAGGTAGTTTGGAGGGAGGGAGTATAAGTGTCAAAGCCGCAGTTTGTGTTTTGGGATATCTCATTTTTGTACTCTCCTTTTGTGATCTCTCTTTGAGCCAAAGACTAGACTGATCATAATCTTTAAGTGCAAAATCTAGTTCCCTTAATGGGGGAATAAGCTTCAGCTGAGCAGCACCACTGCACCCAGGGCAGTGTAAGCCTGGAGTTTCATGATGCTGAAACGTGCTTAGCTGGCCCATGGCATTTTGTCAGTATATGGTGGACTTGCACCCAGAAAGATTCAGGTTGGATATTAGCATAACTATTTGTAATACTAGGGTTACTGTAGTGGAAAGAAATTGCTCATCAAAGCTTTGTTATCTCCTTCATTAGAGATTTTAAAGGACTGGCTACACAAACATGTTTTAAAAATGACAAAGATAGAGCTCATCTTCAGGAATGACAAAAATATAGTTCATCTTGCCTTTTGCCAGAGAACTCAGTGACCTCTTAAAGTCCCTCTCAGCTTTATTTTCCTATGATTCTATGAGTATTTGAAAGTAAATACAATAAATGCTTCAAGTTGCTCACAGGCTGCAGTAATGGAGCCATATAATGTTTTCAATGGATGACACCAGTGCTGTCTTCCTGGGACTTTTGCCAGGCAAGTGATTTTGAACTACAGCTTTTCTGAACACTTATACTACTGAATCCCTCAATTTATTTCCAGTGAAGCCTTTATTCTTAAATCCATAAAAATAAATTAGGCATCTGAACAGAAGGGAGCACATTCTGGTTGTTAGGAACTGATTAGTATGCTACAAGTGCTAATAAATATAAATACCTGTATAAAGAACATTTTTCTGATTTAATCCATTTGCTTTTTGACCTTTGGAGACCTTGTTCAATTCTGACCGCTGTGCAGGTAACATGATTAGTTACACAAACATGCAGATCTCAGAGGGCTGTATGAGTCTTTTCTGACTTTCAAGACTTTTAATATCGTCAGTGGAAAAAGGCATGTTTTCTGCAGTAAAAGGCACATTTTGGTATAAATATGGAAGTTGAAATCTAATTATCAGTGTTAATTACTGCAATCTAATTTAGTTATGGCAATAAGTATAAAATTAATAATTATCTTAAAAGTACCTGAAAACATAAATATAATATATTCAGAAGTTAGGTATGCTGTATGTGAGATTATTTGATAAACTAATAATATCCCTTGTTTGTATAACAATAGTATAGACCCTAATTCAATTATCACAATCTGTTTTTTTCTAAAAAGATTTTTTTTTCCACAAGACCGAAGCAATAGCACCATCTAGAAGAAGTATACTTTGAAATATGTGTTAGTCTTTTCACATCTATGTTTTTTCCTCCTTACTTCCTACTGGGCGGAAATAGCCCCAATGTGCTTCTCAGTCTCCTTATTTGGTCAAATTTGGTATACTTTTATTATTTGTATAAGGCATTAGAAATTTAACTTAAATTCATATCCCTCTATTTAAAATAAGGTCTCTATAAAATGTTTCAGTAAAATAATTGTCATAAAGATAAAGAATTAATTAGCATATTTTTTTTTCCTTTATATCAGACTGAGAAATGGCTGAACCATTCTTGATATTTTTCCAAAGTATAAAGATAGAATCAGATACTTGGTAGAAAAAGTCTACACAAATAGATAAAGCTTAGAAAAGTATAAGAAACTGGAAACGGACCTTAAAATTGAAAACAGTGAAAAACCTGAGATAAGCCTTGATAAACAATCCAGGATATGTGCTCATATCATTGACATTGGTCCGATATTAACATGTCACATGACAATAGCGTAGCTTGCAAAAAATTCCGTCTCATATAACACCATGATAATCCTGATAAAATTTTCTCCGATAAAAAAGATGACAAAAACTTTTATCTGTAGGCTAAGAACAGTTACTCAAAAGTGCAGTACATCAAAAGCAAGTTTCACTGATCCTGGGATCAGTAAATGGTCAACTCATTGAATAGTTAAATTCATTCTCTAAGCAGAGAATAAATGATTGAACATGCCTCTCTGAGGCATGGATTTGTATTACTATCTCTGCTGGTAATATAAATTCAGGACCAAATTCAAGCATGGTCTTGGTATGGATATTTATGCTTTACATTTAGTGCATTCAAGCATGGTATGGATATTTATGCTTTACATTTAGTGTTTCAGTCTCTAATTCTGCAATTGATCCTGCCTGACACCTGAGCTGAAGCCTCACGGACTGTCCAACACAGTTTTTGTGTTGCACCAATTAGTGTGACTAGCATAATTTGAGTATTTGATAAGTCATTGTCTTGAGTACGCAGTGGAATGCTGTGCTTTGTTTTTTCTAGCTTGTGAACACATTATCTTTTATTTTAGAAAGGCTAGGATTTTCTCAGTGCAGCAGTTGGGTGGAAGAGGGTTGTTTGTTGGGTTTTTTAATTAAAACATAATGACTTGTTGAAGTGAAACTTACTGTGGCAATGAACTAGTTTCAAGAAAACATCTTTTGGGAGAAGTTTCTTCTATCCAACATTGGATTTTACAGGCCATGGTCAACATCTTGACAATTACTTAGGGTGCAGTACCTGTAGATTAAATCTGCAGCCTGAATTGAGAAAAAAAAAATACTTGAACCAAGATTTCTGATTCCAGATACAGATTTCTGGTCCAACTCTTTAAAACTCTGTTAGAGAAGACAAGGTCAAAGAGATGAACCTTGTGGCTGGTAAGAAAGGGGAGATTTTTTCTGTCCTTTGCTTCATAGTAATGATAAAACCTTGTGTCAGTTTCTTATAACTTTTTGTGGGTAGGCTTGTAATCTGCAACAAATTTTTGATTTTTTTTTTTTTTTGTACCAGAATAATAAGCTTGTTTTCTATGTCTTCCTCCCCAAAATTTGAATTGATCTTTTTGTGTCCCTGGGCCCTGGCCATAAAGTAGCAATTCAATTGGAAAGTAGAGGGAAAGTCAAGTATCATGGAGAGGGAAGGACAAGCCTAGTCTGTTGTTCTTGACAAAAATATGTACCTTTTAAATCTTCTTGCACAAGCTGGAATTTTATCCATGTGGGAAGTTCTGTGGTAACGTGTATTGCATTACTGCAGTTCAGCTACGAGGTAAGATAAGCATGACAGGCATAAGCAAGAGCACAGATCTATGGTGTGCAAAGGAGCTTTGTACGTAGACACCTGAGCTCACCCCAAGCAGGGCTGAGACAATCATGTGGCACACAGAGCTCAGGCTCCTTTAGGCCACGGTGATTATCATATTGGACATTCCTGATTGGGAGCGAGTGCTAGTTTGGGAGCCGCTATGCTATGCTCCCTGGCACACTGAAGACATACCTGCTGAGACTTTCAGTACTCCATGAGGAGACAGAAGCGTCAAATGGAGGACTGTAAAATTGTAATAGAAATCAAACTGCCTAAAACTTGCATTTCTTCTCTATAACCTACATTTTGGAACACCTGGAGAAGTTGAAAATGTACAAAGCATAGAAAGCACTACTCTGCAGCTTCAGCTGAGAAGTATTTTTCCCCTTATATTTTCTGTGGACCTGTAGGTGGCAATTGTCATAACTGCACAACTGAGGCCTGGCTTCTTATGTGATATAAATATGGTGAAAAGATCTAACATATATCAGTTGATTTTCCTACTTGGCACAAGCTGGGAGACAATCAATGGCAAAAATGACACAGCATAACCAAGAAATATGCTATATGATCTGTCTAACTTTTGATATTTTTTTGAGTTAGTTTATAAAGAGAAGGACCTAGACATATGCCTTTAATATATTTCAACTTGCATTTCAAATGTATTAAATGTAACTGTTTTAAACTCTTTATTTCTTGTTTCAAGCACAAAGAAGCAGGACATTAGTATTTAGTGCTTTTTTAATTAAAACAGCAGTTTACTCTAAGCCCTGGAATTAATTACTTTTTGAACTGCTTCTCTGCTTAACTAATAATGTTTGGCAGTCTTAAAACAGAATAACTAAACTTGAGGCTATTCATTTTAGAAAGCTGATGCAAAATACCCTGAGTAAGCTGAACTGTAATTTATAAAACTGTCATGTGCAAGTGCATACTATTAGTTTAACCGTGAAGACCTCTGTGAAAATTTGCATATGTGCAATGTGAATGAAAGGCCATTAAAAGGTTGAAATCAAAGCTAATTTTAACATTATTGACCTAATGATACTAATTTTTGCCCTATATGTGACATTAAAGACAGCTGATTATTTTTCCATGAGCTCAGCCCTTGGAAAGAAGTAGTTTGCAGGAATTTTACAGGAAATGTGTACTAAAAATGCAGGGGTTTAGCATATATTTCTTAACTATGAAGAAGTGGTATAGGACTTAAATGATAGGACATGCATTTTAAACCAGAAATTGAGAAAAGTTTTCAGCTGGTAAAAACTTACTGATGTCAATAATAGTCAAGAAAGGACTCTATAGTTATTTTCTTGGAGAAATGACAACCTTAATACCTACTAACATTTTGTCTTAAAGTGTAATACAATAATTTTACCTCATTTAGAATATTTTGATGCCAGTCTCCTAAAAGTCAAACCCCCACTTGGTATTTGAATATATTTACTCTAAATACAGCTATAGGAAATAGAGTGCAGGGAAAACTGCAATAGGATGGCCCAGAGGTAAGTACAGATGAATCAGCTAATATTTAATGTCACCAGAACATGGCTATAGAGTCTACTTCATCTGCACATTGTGCTGAGGTCCTTATGGTATCAATCATTAGGCTATAATTTATTACCACAGTACTAATCTGCCTTATTTCCAGACGCTTTCTATTCACACATGGCAGGCCAATAGGCAAATGAATGCTCTGTTATCGTATCTGCATATAAAGATGATACAGGAGGAATTTTTTATTCCACATAACTCAAAAAGGAAAGTTCTTCAGAAGAGCAATGGGAACAAGGCCCAGAACTGTCTTACTTGTGTGAGCAGTAAAGTCCCTGCAGGTCATCAGCAACTTCTGTTGGCTATCTACAGGCACTGAAGTCCTTCTATGGAGTATGTAGTCACTTGATTTTATTGAGAAATCCATTCTACAATTCATATTTCACTCCTCCACTTTGGAGTTTTGCAGTTTTATCAGATGCTTTCATTTTGGGTTGACATTTTCTACAGCTGGTGTCATATGGGGAGGATTCCTTTTCCCCCTTTTTTTTAGGGTGGAGAAAAATCTCTGTAATTACTCCTTTTAATTCTGTTAAATATGGAAATGAATGCTCTCATTTGTATGAGTATTCATACTTGAATTGGCATAGGTCAAAATAGATGAAGTTAGAAACGTCAAATTTGGCTTATTTCTAGTCTTCATTACACAATATCAAGCAGTACTATTATGAACACCTAATTCCAAAATTCTGCATATGCATATCACTATGTGCATTTATGTAACAATTTATTTTAGAAAGATTTAAAAATGTCAAATATAGTTTAAGGTATAAAAGTGAAAGATGTCCTAGATATTTTACTAGTTTGAAAAATTCACAAACTTTTGTTTGTGTAAATATAAATCACAGAGGAGCTTATTTTCCTATCCAAAGGATTACTTTCAGGATTTAAAAACAGGTAGGTATGTAAGCATTTTGAACCATTATAAATAATACTTTGAATCCTTTAATATAATATTTTTCTTGAATCTAACATAGTCTTTCTTAGGATGAAATAGCAGGTTTAATAATAATTATAGAAGGATTGTTAAAATATTTACTATTAATATATAATGGTAGATTTATTACTTCATAATAAATATCAGATAGTTTTAATTCTTTAATGCATTTGCCCACAACATTCTGCTGAAAACAGTGTTGTATTTGATTTTGCAATAGATATTGATTTATTATATGGTAGTTATCAGGTTTAAAGGGTCATCCTTAACTGTGATAAGAAGATCTGAGTTTTCCATCTCAAATGTGAGCCAGTCAATGTTATGTGCTACCAAAATTTAGTAGAACTTTCTTACTGTAATATTAGTGGTTTGGATTAGACTGATCTATGTAAAAGAGATCTTTTAACTTCCATACAGCATGACCATTGTGTGGAAACTAGTAGGAAGTTATACTTTTGAAGAAATGCCAGTAGCATAAGTTTCAACTGAGTGGTAATTCATAGAAGTTTTGTAAGGAGTAAGTTATCCATTTTAAAATTCATTTTAGCTTCTGCCATTTCAGTTTTCAATTTTCTATTAAGCATATTCCCATGCTTTATCTTCCACAGTTGTCTTCAAATCTTCAAATTCTTAGTCTGTGATTGATGATTCAGAATATGATCTTGGGAAAGATTTACCATGAGGGTCATGTACTTTTACAGTTGTTTCTTTGAAAATGGCTTATAATTTTTTTTTGTTCATTCTTTTTTTTTTCTTTTTTTTTTTTTTTTTCTTTTTTTTTTTTGGCCTTAAGGTCTGATAATGGTAGGCTTTCAAACCCCATTAGGGGAGGTTTATCAGGGAGCTGCAGCAGTGCCTACCAATCAGTATTGCAGCTGCTATCACTGTAACCTTGAGGTGAGGAAGGGGGATTTATTTTAAAAGGACAGGAATTTTATTACATTTATTAATTGCTTTTAGCATGACTTATTTTGGCCATAGAGTAGTAATCACAAAATTCCTACTGGATGAATTTGAAAGGAGAAAATATTTTCAAATATTCCTGTTTAACAGCTTTCTTCCAGATTTTGCCAGTAATAAGCATGGAATTTCAAGAGCTCTTTCAGATAGCAGTAAGTCTATGTTTAATTCATAGAGCAACTCACCAACATGTGAAGTACAAAAACAATCCCATATTCTGTACTAAGAAATTCTGTTAGGAATAACCCTTACTCTTTAAATGGTAAAATCAGAGGTTCTTGAAACCCTTAAGTGCCAAATATATCTCGGTCTAAAAATTGGAATCCTGGCCAAACACTTTTGCAGGTATCATTTGTTCCAGAGAGGATAGTTGGCAGTGGTTTTCTAGGTCAGTGGTCTCTAGGCTTTTTTTGATCGCAGATCCATATCAGTAAAAGATTTTTGAACATGCACCACCAGTATATGTATATTTATTTATTTATAAATTACACACAGATACCACTGCACTGATGTATTTTTTACATTATAATACACATACAAAAATATAAATTAAAAAGGATCAGCTAAAGATGAAATAAACACTATTTTAATTTTTTTTTAAATTTTATTTAATAATGGGGCAAAAATGTTTTCTTCTTGCACCCTTATGTGTACCCCGTGAGTGCACAGTCTCCCCCCATCTTGGAGACCACTGTTCTAGATAAAGCAAACAAAACTGGGTACAGCAAGCAACTTTGCCAATTCCTGTATTGCACAACAAATACTTTTTAATTCATTCTATTTCAAAATTAGACTACATCAAATCAGAAGAGAACAAAAAAAGAAAAAAAAAAATGTAAGCATCCTGTAGAAATCTATTATCTCATTGAAATTGTGGGGTATTGTGTAAATCCAAATTGCCCTTAGTAAATCCTGGGCAAATTATGAGTAACTTTGCAGGTAAAAAATATCAATTTTATCTTCCTTCCTTTTTTAAAACACTTTCTTCTCATGTTTAAGTATTATCACCCAGACTAGATTGTAGAAGGGAAACACACTTCAGTTTCCAAGAAAAGATTGTGAGAAGACATGTTCTAACCCTGTTGTGTTCAGGAAAGTTTTGCTGGAGGGTGCAGACCTAGAGTCCTCCTGTACTTAAAGGAGAGAGGTCTGCAAATGCCCAGAAAATGGATAATGAGAGAATAGATTGTGTTTTAAGGGACCAAAAGGTGCCATTATCCTGATATCCAACAGGGACCAGTGTCTGTATATATTATGCCTCTCAGTAGGTGTTTCAGCACAAAAAGAATGGAGTGTATTTCAGGTTTTGTTGTCTCAGCTTCTATCCCAGTTGAAGGAAATAGTGGGTAAGTCCACATTAATAAGTAACTCAGAGCAAAAGAAGCTTATCTGAAAGGTGAAATGGTTGATACTGAGATCTCCATGCCTTCTCTGTAGCTATTTTGAGGGGTATTTATTTAGCATCAGTTTTACTGTTCCCGTGGACTGCATGCCCTTTAGAAGCTGGAAAACAGACTGTGCTTGTGGAACACATCTCTCAGTTTAGTTTCATCCATAAGTATTACAGCTCACACACTCAAGACTGCTCCAATTTGCAATCCAAAATATGGCAAGTGGGGGCAATTGGAAGATTCACTTCAAAACCACATTCCCAATCTGAACTAAAACACGAACATAGATGTGCTGCTCAGCTTGGTGGCTCATTTTAGTGTTTCCAAATGTCACACTGTGTATAGCTGTATTATTCTGAGCCTGAAAGTTTGGATCTGCTACGTTCTAGCTACAAACACCATTCACAAAGAGATCGTGACAAAAAGTGTATCTGCGATTACATACGTCAGCACGGAATTCACACTGTTTTTAAAGAAGTGTACAGAAGTGAAATATCGCTCTCTCATTTCTTCTCTTCCACCCTCAGATGGGTAGATTGCTCTTCATAAATCAGGAAGCCAATATCTCCTCCATTTCACAACTTCACTGTTTCTTGCACTTTGAGGAGTCTTTTGGTAGGAAAGTGGGAGTAACTCATGGCTACTTTGATTCCTTTGAGTCTTTTACCTACACAAAGAGGAATTAATTAACTTAGTTATTAAGGGGCATAGTTAGAACAGTAGTCAATGGCAGAGGAAAGATAAGACAAGACTATCTGAAATGGCCAAAGAAAATGTATAAATGCTGGTTTCATAAGAAAGATTTTAACAGGAAAAGGTACAGGGACAATTTACCTAGGATGTCCCCACATTGGGGAATTTTTAACAGCAACTGAATAATTTGCCATTTTAACTGAGATTGGATAATCTCCTCTGGTTCAAGAAGAAGATAATCCAGATACATAATCTAATTCTGTTATATGTGACAAATGAAAGCAAGATAATTCAATCCTGAATATTAAGGAGTTTCTTTTTTTCACTAACCATAAAAATGAAACCATTTCCCTCCTGTATGCTCCATTGTCCCTCAGTGCTTGCTCACAGAATCACAGAATCATGGAATGGATGAGGTGGGAAGGGACCTCTGCAGGTCATTTGGTCCAACACCCCTGGCTCAGATAGGGCGACCTACAGCCAGTTGCCCAGGACTTAACTTGTGCTATTTTTCATATAAATACATAGATTAACCACAGAAGGGGGAAGGCAAGGCAATTTTTTTTTTTCTTTTCTTGTGATTGAAACACCAGCATAACACAGTTCAGAGGCTCTTAGTAGGAGACTGTACATGACTGTTTCTGACAAAGCTGTTAGAAATATTTTTATATTTGTTTGTCTATTTTCATTTTGTAACCTCAATTTAAAAATGTTCCCTAGTGCTTAAATTGGTCTCCAAATTGATCTCCTGTCAGCTATGCTAGCCATCCTCGGGCTGATCAGTGTCTTAGGTTACCCTAAAGATGTTTGACCTCAGGAAGGAAGTGCTTCATGTACTGCTGAATTAAATATTCTGGGTTCAAGCAAACTCCCATAAAAGTCAATAGAAAAACTCAGCTGTGAAAATCAAAGAGAGCACCTGACAGAATGCACTATATGAAAAGATTACCATGTAATGGATGGTTTGAAACTACAAAGAGTAACATTTTGCGTACTGAATCAAGGAACATAATTGTGTTTGGTTGTCTTGCTTATTTTTAAAAATAAGATTTCAGCTGACATACAGTAAAGAAATAATCAAAGTACATTTCTAACTAAAAGTGTGGCTGTCATTCCATGTAATAAAATAAGGCAATGTTCTTACTCTAAGGAAAATGCAAAACTTAAAACTTCAGAAAAAGTTAACCACATTAAAAATCAATAGGACTCTTACCAAGTAAAATCCAAAGGATTCCAAACAATACTAAAATGTTGTTTGAGACAATTGTTTATGGTCAATATTCTTTTCCATTAATTATTTTCTTTTTTATATTTCATGTTTTATTAAATGTGACTCCCTTTCTCTTTTTTTTAGTTTACTACATAGTAGAAATATAAGAGTACAGTTACTTGTTAATTAAGGATAGAAAAAATACACACTAAGTAAATAAATAATTGCCTATACAAAACCATGGTAGTGAAAAGTGCGTGCTGGCTGCTGAGTTACTACCCTTTTAAAAAGAGTATTTATCAAAACTGATATAAACAGATTTTGTAACATAATGAGACACCAAGCAAAAAATGTGGTGGTGAAGACTTTAGTAGTTGTACAAAGTTCAAAATTTCAGACTCTCTACAGGGTGGAGATCTATTGAGGTAGAAAGTGATTTTGACCAGTCTCTAACTTAAAAACCCTGTGTGCTTGCTTAGAAACACATTTAAACAAGCTTTTAGCATCCAGTTTTGTAGATCCTGAGATATCCCCTTAAGGTCTCATTAGCAGAACATGCAATGGTCACTGTGGCCATTCCTGAGCTATTTTGCTGATGTCTCACTCCATAATGGCAGTGACCAATTACATTTAGGCACATTTTAAACATACCTGATATGCACCACATGCTATTTGTCAATACTCTTGCAATGGTGTCCTTAAAATTAAAAGTGCCAATGAAAAGAGATCTAAGACCTTTAAAGATGAAAGCATTCTCTTTCAGAAAAGGAAAAATGTTGAAGCTCACTGTTATATGATGTGACACAGCACATTTTCCCAGAACAGCAAAATCAGCTGTTTTGTGCCTACTTGTTCTATAACCCTTTTTTTTTTTGTTAAGCAACTATAACTTGAAACTTAGCCATATGGATGTCTGCATCATCTTGCAGAAGAAATATCTGACTGTCTATAAACACTCCTATGACTGTTTTCAACGCTATCGTTTTTAAGTTACTCTACTGTTGCTTGACTAAAGCAGACTACACATCTGTATTATGGAAGTTTATCCTATGGATAAATCAGGTGACTTTCAATTACTGCACAAATGAAGTTCTTTAACTTGAGGCGAGAGAGTATGGGGAAGGTCAGAGAAAGTGCTGAGAGGGTTGGAAAGCAGAGTAGGACAGTTTATTAAGATTAACAGCTGCAGATGATGTTGCTAATGTCAAGGCAGATTACAGAAAACATAGGTGAATCCTTTCATGGCGTCCTATATCCTCTATATTCCTCACTGTAAGGAGCTTACTGCAGAACCCTGTGGCTGAATCCTGTGCCCTTCTCACCCAGCAGGATTTTTAAATGCTCAGACTGGCTGGGGTAATGGCTGGCCGGCTGGTTGAATGGATGAATTCTGCCAGCCAAGATCACTTCAGACTTATCTTAATGTGCGTGCTGCTATTGCTGACCATCGATGGTCATCGATCGACCTGATTTCAGAGTACAGAACAGACAATCCACAGGCTGAAAAACAAAAACAAAACAAAACCCTGAAATTCTTTGTTAAAACACTGCGATTCAGCGGAAAAAAAAAAAATAAAATAAAAAAAAATCAAGGCTTCCTCATCCTCACCTTCTGGACTAGCAGTTGTGCGGTTCAGTGCTGTCCCAGCGGCAGCATAGGTACTCGCCTCATTTAAAAGCTGCCCTAAAGACAACAGGTAACCCCACTCCGCAATTATCGCCCACCAGCAGCCGACAGACCCCGGGCTGGGGACCCCGACGCCGCCAGCAGCCCGGCTCCGCGGGTGCGCACTGCCTCTCGCCCGGCGGCGAGCGGCGCCTCTGCCAGCACAGATCGCCCCCGTCTAACCTGCGCTCTGCTCTTCCTCATCCGCGCAAAGGTGGAGCCTGGACGGCACTTTATTTTGACTGGATTTCCAGCCTCCTCCCCAACACTCTCCCGACCCCCCCTCGCCCCGGCTGCGCCCCTCCGGACACTTTTCTCCTTGCGAACGGTGTGAGCATCAGGTGCGGGCGGAGGAGCGGGCTCGCCCCGAGCTCCGAGGTGCTGGTGGGGGCGTGGGGAGCCCGGGGAAGGGGCTGGCTGCGCTCCGAGCCCCAGGTCTCCCGGCTGCGCCCCGCATCCCCGCGGGGGGCGGTTGGCGGCTCTTCCGCGCCTGGTCTGTCCCGGCCTCGCCGCCGCCGCCGCAGCGGTGCAGAGGGGTCGGGGGGGATCCCATCCTGCTCCCCTCGCATTTCTGTGCCACCAACCTTCCTTTCTCCTCGGCTCTCCCCGCCGCCCCCGTAGCGGTCTCCCGCCCCTCCTGTCTATCCCATCCCCGCCGCCCTCCCCTTGCCCGGTTCGGGGGCGCGGGGGCCGCGGCGTTGCGGGAGACGGCGGCCGGCGGCCGAGGCCCTGCAGGGCCGGCTCCCGGGGCCAAAAGGGGACGCTGCCCTTTCTCTTCATCCACTCCTCCTCTTCTCTTGCTTTTTTTGCTGAGATCACTTCAGTTCCTCTCAATTCTCTTATTATTAATATGTTTTCCCTACCCTACTCTCCCCCCTCCCTTCCCGCCTTGGCCACTAGCCCTTCGCAACCTCGTCAGAAGGGTGGGTGTTTGGAGAGGGATGTAGCTGGGGAGGAAGATCAGCCCGAGAAAGGGAGGGGGGAGTGAAAGGGAGAGATTTTGCTGCCGTCTCTGGGCTGATTGGAAGAGGCAATCATTGTATCTGCGGCCCGAGGATTAGCAGCTAAACTTTATTGCTCCCTTTTGTGCGTCTCTGTGTGTGCGTGTGTCTGTGTGTGTGTGTGTGTACGTGTGTGGGTGTGTAAATGGAGAAGTAGCCTCTCAAAGGGGAAAATCTTTTCAATTTCCCTTTGGCAGGTGCAGTTTAAGGAGGAAGTCATGTCTGGTCCATGAACTGATGAGGGGAGGGGAAACGATCCCTCTCCTCTTACTCTTCCTTTCCCAGTTTTGAAATCATTCTTTCCCCCTCACCGCCACCCTCCCGCCCTTCCCCTCCCCTTCCCCTTCCCCTGCACTGAATGAATGGGAGAGTCTCCAGGGTTTTCTTCTGCTTCTCGCCCTGGAGTGGAGAAGTGAGGGGACATCTCTCTATCCTCATCCATCTCAATCTCGCTCCATCCATTCCCGAGAGGATTTCAGACGGTGCAATGTGTTTTCAGCCTCTTGATGTTGCTACCACTTGATACTATGCTACGCACGGGGAGAGGGCTTTGCAAAAATGGATTTGTTCGATTTTAAAGGATTTCTTCTCTAATAAGGATCGCATTGCACACAAATATGACTAAATCCCCTATTTGGTAAATCTTTCTTCCCCCCACCCCTCCTCTTTGGGTTCCCTCCTGCCCGCCCCCACCCCTTCAGAGGAGCAAGCACAGGGAGCTGATGACGGACCCATTAATCCCTTCTTCAATGCATCAAAAGAAGCCGAAGGGCTGGAAGTCGCTGGGCTCGGAGTCCTGCAGGAAATGCTTCCATCTGCTTTTGGTTTTGTACGAAACTGGTGACTAGGGGCTCAGCTCGCCCCGCCGCCGCCGCCCGCCGGCACCTGGATGCGCGGGCCGCCGCCGCCGCCGCCGCCTTGCCCGCCGCCGCGATGCAACGCTCATGGTGGTGCTGATGGTAGCTCGGGTGTTATGGGATTGAGCCGGCAGTGATTATTTGAAGGCGGTGAGGGAGAGCGGGCGAGAGGAAAGGCTGCTCCGCTCTGCTGTGTGTGGGCTTCGGGATATTTTTTTTTTTTTCTTTTCTTCTTTTCCTACTTCCATCCTCTCCCCGCCACTGGAAGTCCTCCCGTATCTAAATGGAATTAGTGGAGACCGAAGCCCCTTGTGTAAGGAACAGACATGACCCATGGGCGCAGCTTCTTTCACAGTGAGTATCTCCCCCCTTCCCGCCGCCTCGGGGCTGAGCTCCTCCGCCGCCGGTTGCGGGGTCCTGCGGGCTGCCTCCGCAACTAACGCAACGGGACGCCCAGACCTCCGCGGCGCGGGGGTAAACTCACCCCTCGCACACGCAGCGTACCCCTCCTCACCGCTCGGCGCTGCGGCGGAGGGGAGCCGGTGTCTGCCAGCGCTGTGGGGCGGGGAGGGCCACGCTCCCGTGGGCTGGAGGTTTTCACCTGGGCGCGACGCCTCGGATGGCTTTCGACGTGACGGGGGAGAGAAGGGGAAGAAGGGCCCCCGCAGCCCGCGGCGGTGCGGTGCAGCCCCAGCCGGGGCTCGAACCGGTGGTCCTGGGGAGCGGGGGAGCT